>NW_027187322.1:4501139-4519293 GCF_028583685.1 Petaurus breviceps papuanus
TTAGCCTAGGGGCAGGGAAGATCTTTAAAATTTACATTCTTATTACACCCTCCTCTGTCTAAAACCAAGAGAAAAAAAAGCCAAAGCCTTGTTACAAATAAACAAAGTCAAGCAAAACAAATCAGCATAGGAGACATGTCCAAAAGATGTCTCTTTCTGCACCTGTGCCCATCCCTTCTCTGTCAGGAGGTGGGCACTGTGCTTCATCTTGAGCCTTCTGGATCATTGCTTCGATTAAAATCTTTTGTTTTTCATTTATAATGTTGTTGTCCTTGTATATATTGTTTTTCTTCCATATCAGTTCACGGTACCCACGATTCTGAAATCTGCACTTTTAGTCATCTGTTATGGCCCAATAATATTCCGTTATGTTCGTATGCCATCATTTGTTTAGCGAGTCCCCCCAAATCTTTTTACTCTCCCCTTCAGAATAAGGAAGTTCATTTTTCTTATGATTATTATCTTTCCTTTTAACCTGTCCTCCTTCTCCCTGTTTGTTTTCCTCGTGTGTTTGATGTATTTTTACACAGAAATATTTGCATATGTATGTGTATGTATTCAACCCTTCTTTGTTCATTTCAGATCAGAATGAGGTTCATCTAATGCCCAAAGTCTCCTCACCCCTTCTTCCACGCTTATATAATTTTCTTACGTACCCCAAGACATAGCCACCCTTTCTCCTATCTGTATTAGTGTATTCCTTTTACTTTTCCTTCTCTTTCCCCTCTTAAAACCCACAGAATAGAACTAGTCCTTCCTCCGGACCTTAGTTTTACTTTTGTAAAACTCCCTCAATATCCTCTGAAGACCTAGAAAATTTACTTTTCTAGGTTTCTCTGAATCGTGTTTGTATTTCAAGATTCTTCCTTGACTCTGGTCTTTTCATCAGATATGCTTCAACATCCTTTATTCCATTAAAGATCCATTTTCCTCCCAGTAGCATTATGCTTAGTGGTCAGGTGGTTGTGGGTTTTTTTTTTTAATCACAATTTTCAGGGAATCAAATGATTCTTAAATTATTTCTATTTGTTGTTTCTGATAGCAGATAGTTTTTTATATTTTCTTCTATTTTTCAGTCTCAATTTTGTTCTAACATTTCTTGCTTCCTCACGAAGTACTTTGTTTTGTTTTTTGCCTTTTGGAGGGCAGTTGGGATTAAGTGACTTACCCAAAGTCACACAGCTAGTAAGTGTGTCAAGTGTCTGAGGCCACATTTGAACTCAGGTCCTCCTGACTCCAGGGCCAGGATGTTGGCTGCTCCAACATTCATTTTTAAAAGAATTTTGAGTTCCAGGTTTTCTCCCTCTCCCTCCTTTCTAAGACAGTTAGCAATTTGATATAGGTTATATGTGTGCAATCATGTAAAACATATTTCCTTATTAGGAATGTTATGAAAGAAGAAACAGTTCAAAAGAAAAAAAACCATGAAACAAATGAAGTAAGTGAAAACAGTCTGCTTCAAATTGCATTTGGACTTCATCAGTCCTTTCTCTGGAGGTAGATAGCATTTTCAGTCATGAGTCTTTTGGAATTGTCTTGCATCATTGTATTGCTAAGAGCTAAGTCATTCACAGTTGATCATTGTTACAATGTTGCTATTAGGGTATACAATGTTCTCCTGGCTCTGCTCCCTTCACTCAGCATCAGTTATATAAAGCTTCCCAGGTTTTTCTGAAATCCGCCTTCTTGTCATTTCTTTCTTTTTTTTTTTTTTTAGCAATCGGGGTTAAGTAACTTGCTCAAGGTTACACGGCCAGTTATTTCTGGGTGTGGTGCTGAGTGTCTGAGCCCGGGATTCGATCTCCAGGTCATCCCGACACTGGAGCCGGTGCTCTTACTCGCTGAGCCACCTGGCCGCCCCTAAGCAATTGGGGTTAAGTAACTTGCTCAAGGTTACACGGCCAGTTATTTCTGGGTGGGTGCTAAGTGTCTGAGCCGGGATTCGATCTCCAGGTCGTCCCGACACTGGAGCCGGTGCTCTTACTCGCTGAGCCACCTGGCCGCCCCTCTTGTCATTTCTTATGGAAATAGTACTCCATGATATTCATATACCACAACTTGTTCAGTGTTTCGGGGGCGGGGGGGGTCTACTTCTGCCAATTTCATGGAGTATGTCTATATCTTATGTTTCCACAAGACTTACTAGGGACATCAGTACCATTATGGGGCAGTGTCACTGGAACAGTTACTCTAGGGCTGGACCACCAGTTCCAATGTCCCGCTCTTATGAATTTCTATTATCAATCAGTCAACAAACAGGTATTTATTAATGACCTACTATGTGCCAGGCACTGTGCTCAGCACTGGAGACCCGAAGAAAGACAAAAGCAGTTCTTGTCCTCAGGGAGCTCACGGTCTAATGTGGGAGACAACATGCAGACAATTCTATATGAGCAAACTCTAGACAGGATGAATAAGAAGTAAGAGGGAGCAAGTGGTCAGTAGAATTACCAGGGAGCTGTGAAAGACTTTCTGTCGAAGGCTGAGGAGGGGCAGCCAGAGTCAGGAGATAGAGGACAGCCAGGAGGCCAGGGTCACTGCGTCCCAGAGGACTGAAGGGCCCCCTTAAATCCTTAGGGATTCCTCAGGACCCACCCTCTGGTTTAGGCTCTGGGAATCCCCGACCACCTTGGAAGAAATATTTCCTCCTACCATGGCCACTTGGTACAATGGGAAAGCCCCTGAATTTGGAGCCAGAGGCCCTGGGTTCTAATCCCAGTTCTGCTTGTGTAACAAAGGAAAAGGAAAAAGAAGCAGAGCACTGAGCATGGGGAGAATTAGTGTGAGGAAGGTAGAGAGGGTAGAGTGGCACCACCCATAAGGCCTGTGCTGGCACCTGTCCCTTGACCTCAGTTTCCTCACCTGTAAAATGGGCATAATAAGGACCCACTTCACTGTGCTGTTATGAAGTAGTTTTCAAAGCTTAACATGCTGTGCACTAGTTACCATTGTGATCCTATGGGCCTGCTCCACGGTCTCTTCTTGGTTGCCCTGGCTCCCCCTCATCCAGTGTCTGTTTTTAATTTTCTATTGCTAGAGCCTCTCCCTCCCCTCCCCCAAACAGGGCCCAGCTGTGGCTTTCATTCCCTGCCCAGGTATTCCCAGTCATTCTCCCATTTCTGGGTCTAGGCAATACTCACTAACATCTATAAACACGCCCATTTACTGATGTAGCATGAGTCTGCTCAGCCCCTTCTCTCAAGACCAGGCCCCTAATATTGCTCCTTAGAGTCCTTGGCCATTTGAGGGCATTATCAGGGTCTTTGTTCCCTACTGCTGTGAGTTTGAGCCCCCGCTAGCTGTGTTCCTCCATTGTTAGCGGACTCGTGACAAGTGACAAGCAGCACCAGCTCCATTTCACTGTTTAACACAAATTGGTTTTTGCAACACAACCCTTTGGCCGTCTAACCTCCCTCTATCACTTCATCTCTGACTCAGTTCCTATAGAGGATTATTTCTGCCAATTTCATATCCAGATGTGGCATGATTGTGTCTCAGTTACCGCTGGGCTGGGAGCAAAGGATAGCTATCAGAAGTCACTCCTTACACCTTAGGGCACCAATGCTGTGCCAGCCACAAAACCCAGACTCTGGAAAGATGGGATGCTGAGAAACCCTCTATACCTTTTGAACTGCCCAGATCTCAGGCACCACTCCTTTCACTGGCCTCTGGGCCCCTCCAAGAGCAGGAGGCTGCAGATGACAAGCCTACCTGAATGCCTCTCCAGTCAGGCCAAGAGCCTCCTCTTCAGGCACATTACCGAATGCCTGCATGTACTCCACGGTTGTTACCGTGAGACTCTTGGACTCAGATGAGATAATATCTGTAAAGCATGGCATGTTGTAGGTGCTTAATTACACTTGGTCCCCCTCTCCGGCAAGCAAACCTCTAGCATCTTTCTTGTGCAGAAGCTATCAGAGACACTCTGGGCTTGGCTCTGTCTGCCAAACTATAGGCATTTCATAAATGTTTCTTAAATTGGATTGGCATGCTCCAGACCCCCATGACACATAGAATACACAACCAGCTTCTTATCTATGGAAGATCCTGGAAACATGGATGCAAAGATAAAAGGAGGCCACCTGTCACAAGGCAGCTTGTGCCACGGAGGCAGGGTGGCAGTGGAGAGTGCCCAGGAGGCTCAGCCGCTAGTCCAGGGTCATGCAGTGTAACGAGGGCAGGTCACTCGATGGATGTCCTCTGTGAAACGATGGGCTAGCATACAGCAGGTGCTTAATAAATGCTTGGCGACGGGTTAATTGGATCATTGACTATCTGAGACTTCTTCCAGACCTGACAGCTTTTTGCCAACCTCCTTTTCTTAGACTTAGAGTGAAATTCTGGGCAAACAATTAGTCACTAGTATTTAATTAGAGTCTGATTCTGAGCTGCCTCCCTAGAGGGGGTGGAGGTGGGGAACCAGACATCAGAGATGTCGGCAGCTGTTCCCCAGTGGGCAGCAGGTGTATCAGGTGACAGATGGCATCTCAAGCTGAGATGAATGCATGATGAGGCTTCCAGGATCATGGCGGCCAATAGCACAAAAGCCCTTGTGTGAAGAGAGACAACCTGTAAGGAAGAAAATAGGGGGTCAAATGCATGTGAATCCCCACTCTGACACTGGGATAATGGGAGAGTCACTTCAGGGCTGGGAGGGGCCTTAGAGATTATCTAGGTCAATGATTTCACCAAGAAAAAGGGAAAGCAATGGTCCCATAGTTAGTAAGGAAGTGAGCCTAGGCCCTCAGGCTCCAGTGATCCAAGGAAAACCTCCTATTTTATTTTATTTTTTTTTAAGCAATCGGGGTTAAGTAACTTGCTCAAGGTTACAGGCCAGTTATTTCTGGGTGTGGTGCTGTCTGAGCCTGGAATTCGATCTCCAGGTCATGCTGACACGGGAACCAGTGCTCTTACTCGCTGTGCTACCTGGCCGCCCTAAACCTCCTATTTTAACAAGAGGGAAACTAGAACCCTCAAGAAGGGAGGTGACCTATCTAAGGTCATGCTGCAAATAAGCAGGATGCTAAAGGGAAGTATGTGAGATCCTATAAAGGAACAGCCTCGAGAGGGCACCATGGAAAGCTTGTCAGGAAGTCTTGGGTTCAGATCCCTCCCTCAGACACAAAGGCTATTAGTTGGGTGTGGTTACCTGGGCTAGTCAACTATCGAGAAAGTTCTTCCTTGGGGGTTTCCAACATGGGTGAAATCCGTGGTCCGGTTTTCAAAAAAAGAAATCATATACAAAAGAAAAGCTGACCCCTAGGTCACCGCAAGTGAAATCCTAGAACAAATTCTATGACTGCAGTCATTGGGGTTTGGACAATACGAATGCTGACCCACAGGCCCATGTGCAAAGTACCTAATCCCAGTGGGATACCAGAAAGGGATTAGATCATTTCAGATATTGAAAAGGGGCTGATTTCGAAGGGGTCCTGGATCAGGTTTCAAGCTGGCACAGCCGGGAGAAGGAGGCCTTGTGTAGAGAGCCCACCCCAGCCAGTGACAATACACTGACCTTTGGGCCCTGCCTCCTCAGACCTGGCCAGTCTGTTAGGCTTAATGCCTCCCTTGGGCAAGGGCAGTCATGGACGGCACCACGGTTGGCACTCATGCTTCTCAGGGCCCTGGGAAGGCTACTGCCTTAGCCATGACAGGATCCTGCTTTGGTTAGCTTCTTTCACTTACTACCTGGCTGACCTTGGGCAAATTGCTTCTTTCCTGTCCCCATGCCTCAGTTTTCTCCTCTCTAAAAATAGCAGGGTTGGACTTGACTTCTGAGGTCCCTTCCAGATCCAAGATCCAACAGTCTTCTTGTACACAATTCTCTTCTTGCCCTAAATCCTCTGTGATCCTTTTTCCTGGGAGAAGCAAGGAAGCACCACTCCCACAGAATCACCAGCAGCATACCTGTTTTCCAGGAAGGAAATTTAAGGCACAGGAGAATTAGGGCAATTCAGTGAGCCAGCCTCTAGGCTGAAACCAAATTGGAAGCCTCCAGAAAGGGAGGAATCACCCAGAGGCTACCATCTCTCATTCATCCCCACTGGCTGGCCAGATCAGGAACCCTGTTCTTCAGGCAGGACATGTTCAGTGAGCACCCTTACCTGCTTGCCTCGGGCTGGTTTCCCACAAAGGTCCCAAGTGGATTGGGCTTCCTGCCCACAGTGAGTCTGTGAGACTCACAAAAGCACACTCAGTCCCTTCTCTTTCCATGGGGTCTCTAGGCCAGAGCTTTATGGAGCAATAGACAAAACTTGAGCCTCTTTCCAAGAGGCAGATCTGCCAGGACCTGGCCAATGTCATGGCCAAGGTCACGGCCAGTGAACATTGGATTAGGTCTCGTCTCCTCCTGCTCAGATCTCGACTTAAAGCTACTTCTCTGTGGGCTCAGATGGCATTGGGAGGCACAGGGAGGGAAAGGGGCGAGATGGTCCCACCAGCTGGTGCCGGTGATCATTTGTGATCCATTGAATAGCTGACCCCATAAGCTCAGGGGGCTTTGGCTTTTATTTCTGAGAATAACCTCCTTCTGGGCTTGTCCTCAGGACTTGTCTTGGCAAACCTTCTGAGAAGAGCAGAGGCCCAGAGGTTCCCGAGCCCCCCAAGCCATTGTGACAATAACATGATTGCTAACTCCCAGCTGTGCTGATCTTCTTGGTCATTCCCCTGGGTCCCTCTTTGCTGCAAAACAATTCATTGCTTCACTTGACTGAGCACAGGCTGCCAAAGCTAATCCCAGATGAAAGAAGGAAAAAGTATGGGCAGCACTTGCCCCAACATACTTCTTTGAATATAGGGTGCCCACCATAAAAGACACCTGAGGTTCAAGGTACCCCATGAGTCCAAATCAACTAAAAAAAACCCTATAGCTCACAAGCCCCCACAGATGTGTTTACTTTGCTTAATAAGACAATTAGCTTGTGCAGTAGATAGAATGCTGGGCCTGGAGTGAGAGAGACCTGAGTTCAAATCAGGCCTCAGCCTCTTACTAGCTGTGTGACCCTGGGCAAGTCATTTAACTTCCATCTATCTCAGTTTCCTCAGCTGTAAAACAGGGGTGATAATAATAGCATCTCTCTCCCAGAGCAGTGATGAAGATCAGATGAGATGATATTTATAAAGCGCTTAGTATAGTGCCCAGCACATATTAGGTGCTTTATAAATGTTAGGTATTACTGTTACTGGTTTGAAGACATGACTAGTTTGGTACAAACACTAGGCAGCTTTAATTGGTGTGATTAGAGTAGCCTCTGTGTCTCTGGGGAAGCTGAGGGTCATTGGGCCCTATCTGGGTTCTAGAAAGTATCCCTTCCTAACGATGCATTGAACCATTTAACCAATCAACAAATACTTATTAAGAGCCTACTGTGTGCGGGGTACTGTGCTAGGCACTGGGGATACAGGTACACAGAGTGAAATAATGCCCACTAGCAAGGAGCTGAGGGGATTCTGACGGGGCGATGGCGACTTCTACGAGATATGCAGCATAAATGTTAAATGAGTGTCTATGAAGTAATTAAATGGAAGGTGGTTTGGGAGGGGGAGGACTCTAGGGGGTGCGATATTCAGGAAAGGCTTCCCAGAGAAGATGAAGCCTGGAAGACATCGCAAGGGATGAGAAGGACTCAGGGAGGCAGGAGGAAGGGAAGGAAGGAAAAAACTACTTAGATATCACCTACTACGTGCCAGGCCCTGTGCAGAGCTTTAAGGACCTCGTGAGGAGAGATAAGGAAGGAATGCATCCCAGGCATGGGGAATGGCTTGCACAGATAGAAGGTCACAGTGAGGAACAGGAAGAGAAAGGAGGCCAGCTGGGCTGGGTGGCAGAATGGGGGAGGAGGCAGGGGAGGAGCAATGTCCAAGGAGGCTGGAAGATAAGCTGGCAAGGGCCTTGAGAACTAAACCAGAGAGCTCACGGGGAGCCCCTGCAGTGGGCTGAGAAGGGCGAGCCCCAGGGTTCTCTTTGGCAGCAGATAGGCCTGAGTGGGAAGAGTCTTCAGGCAAAGAGATCTCTGAAGAGGCCGTGGCAATCATCTAGGGGAGAGATGCTGAGAGCCTGGGCTAGGGTGGAAGAAACAGCAAGGGGCTTACACTCTCCTGAGGAGAAACGCCAGGAGAGAACAATTGTTGGAGATAATATTGGATATATAATATTAGATAATTTCCAGCAATAGTAGAGCAAAGCAAAAATGCTCCCTTTCCTCTGTGTTCTTTAACACAGTCCTAGAGATGCCAGAGGTAACAATGAACCACACCCCCACCCCCAATTAAAGGGCATAAATGTAGGCAAATCCAACGGCATGAGAGCTTACTCAGAAAACCCAAGCTGATCAGCCAAGGACCTAATCAAAGCAGTGTTGGAGGGGCAGGCTGTGTGGTGCAGTGAATGGTGCTCTTAACCTGGGGGCTTCCTGGCTGGGTGACCACAGGCTGGCTGCTTAATCTCTGTAAGCCTCTGCTGTGAAAGAGGGTAATGATGGCAGCCACCCCCAAGGCTGTGGCGAGGCTCCAACCTGCCCATGTAGGGAAAGCCCCAGACAAACAGGAGCTCAGGTTTTTGTTGAGGGCAGTAGAATCCCAGGGTGTAGAAGCTGCTAGTTGGAAAAGACCATAGTGACCTTCTGGTCCATGCCCTCTATCCTACTAAAGAAGAAACTGAACCCTAGAGAGTGTCAGTGACTTACCCACAGTCACTAACCCACAGTTAGAGCCAGACTCAGGATTTGAACCCATGGACTTTATAGCCGGCCTCCCAGTTACTCTGTTCATCAGCACAGAAGAACTCTGGGCTCCTTTGCCCTTGTCTGTCTCCAGACACTCCTGCCCTGCTTTGGAGGCAACAGATACCATGTCATTCCCTCAGGAAGGACACACTTGGAGGTGAGGAGAGTAGCTCTGGGCCCGCAGCTGCCAGCCTGGAGGGGGAGGAGCTTCCTTTTCCTTGACAGACTGTGCTCCCTGCCCTACCCTTGGTAACTTGTTCTAATCGCACAGTTGGAGTCTCTTCTGAAAATTGGTAAACCATTTGACCTTAAAACCAAACTATCTGTTTTATTTGTTTTTTTTTGTTTTTTTATATTATTTGTTAAATAAATGTGTTAAATAAAAAATTATTTGTTAAAATATTTTATTGACAATTTTAAAGTATTGCTGTTCCTTCTCAGTGACTCTCCACCTGCAACAGGACTCTCTCTTGTAACAGAGGCACAGATAAGCAAAACAAGCCAATACATTGTGTGATAATGTATGCCTCATTCCACACCTGTAGCCCACCACCTCTCTGTTGAGAGGAGCATTAAAGGAGCTGGAATGGGCCTCAGAGGGCATGTGGTCCAGAGGAAAAAACTGAACCACAGAGAGGTTATACAAGCCACTTGCCCAAGACCACATCGCTACTCAGTGGCCAAGTTGGGACTTAGACCCGGGTCTGGTCTTCTGACTATAGAGCCAGGGTTCTTTCCACTGTGCCAGGAAGAAGGCATGCTTCCCTCCCAGGCATCACACAGCCTTTTATCTAGCAGTGTCTTCCACAAAGATCTCTTACAGGCCTGCCTTGACAAGCCCCCAAGAAAGTGACTTCTGTCTGTGTCCCCATCCTCTGGATGGGGAGAGGGGGGAAGGCTTGCGGGAATGGTCTTTGTTTGGAAAGAGATTTGAGAGCCTTTGTTGACTCTCAGGTTATTCCAAGGCCCATCCTCCCCCAGCACCTCAGAACTCTTATCTTCTCCTCCCCCTTTCTCTTTCCTCCTGGAAGAGGGAGATGCCCAGAAATACTGGGGAGATCTCCAGTCATCAACAAAGCCCCACGGGAGGGGCCTGACCTTGCTGATAAGCTTCCCCACCAAGGCCGTCTGGGCAACCCTTTCACCAGTGCTCATGCTGGGTTTTTTCCACTGAGCTAGGATACCTTTGGACCAAATTAGATGGAGGTTTTATTGAAAATCTTCTCTGGAGCTGTCCTTTGGCTCCTGGACAAAGCCCAGGGAAGAACACTGGTCTGGGAGGCCCAGGACCTGGCTGAAATCCTAGCTCAACCACTTACCTTGGGCAAGTGACTTAGCCTTTTGGGGCTTCAGTTTCCACAGCTGTAAAATGAAAGAGTCAAATGAGACAGACTTTTAGGTCCTCTCTGAGTCCCAAATCTATGATCTGTGTGGGCTTTTCTGTCTCCAGCTTGGCTGTTCCATGGGCAGGACCCCTGAACCCCACTTCTGTTGGGACTGAGGTAAAAGGTGAGCAAGACTTATGTGGCACAGCCCATTCCCGGTGGCAGAAGCCTGTGTCTTCTGGTGGAGGGCCCAGGAGCACAGACTTGGCTCCAGAGACAGCAGGATCTGTTCTTTGGGCCCAGGGCTATGATTTCATCTAGGGAGGTAGGGAAAGTTCCCCAAAGGATGCCAATCAGCAATTCCTAGGGCCTATCGAACCTTAAAGAGTTGTCTGGAATCCTGGGAGATAAAGGTGCCTCTCTGTGCTGGATCTTCTGAGGCATGAAGAGAGGCCGCATTCCAGAGGCAGAGAATCTGATTCCAATCCTGGCTGTCCACCTGCATGACCCTTCCTCATCAGTCAATTATCTTTTATGTCCCTTCTGCCTCACAATCACAAGGAAGATTTGGCTTTCCTGACTCGGAGGATGACTTTCTTGATAAGGAAGGGGGACATTTTTTTTATAGAACCTTAAGGATCCCAAAGCACTTTACAACCATGATTTCATCTGGCCTCAGAACCTTGAGAAGTAGGTGCTAGGATTTTTCTCTTTCTTCCCGATGGGGAAACTGAAACCCAGAGAAGTGAGGTAAGGAGACTAGGCCAAGACCTCTGTGCTAGGAAGTGCTAGGCAAGATTTGAACCTGTGCTCTGTTTCCAGACTATCTTTCTGAAAATAACCTCCAGCCAGAAACTTCTACCACCTACCTATAAGGCAGCCAGGTCATGTGTTGAAAGCATTTACTTCTTCAGTAGCAAAAGGTACAAGGATGGTGTTGTGCTATGTTAGCAAACAGAAGCCGAAGCCTGAGTTTTACTCCTGGCTCTGTTGCTTACTACACGTGGGAAGCTGATTAAACCCCTTTCCCTCTTTGGGACTCAATTTCCTCATCTGTAAAATAAGGAAAGGGGGTTGGGCTTTGGGATGTCTGGAGTCTCCTCTAATTTGAAGTCTATGATGCCATGAACATAACTGAGGAGTCATCTCTCCTTTGTTTTAAGACCTCTAAGGGAAGGCTTTGGATAAAAAACGAATTTCTAGCCACAAGAGTACCTGGGAGAAATTAAGTGAGATCTAAGGTGAAAGAGCGAAAAATGGTGAGCAGAGCTGATACCTTAAAGCAAATGGTGGGAGATTACCCCAAAAGGAACACTCTAAAATTTAAAGCAAGGCAAAACAAAAAAGAATTCAACGAAACAACAAGAAATACTAAAGCAAAACCACAAAAGAAAAAAGAAGCAAATATAAGAAACATATTATCAGAAACAAGTGAGGGAATTGAGGGGATTAGGACAGCAAGGGGTTAACTGGGAAGTGAGTGAATCACATGGATTCTATCTTGTGACTCAATCCTGGAGCTGGCTTAGTTTCTGTTCTATTATGGGTCTAATCCAACTTCTGTCCTGTGAGAAAACTATTTAATTGTGGTAACTGGGAGAAAACCTTATTGCATTGTTTGAACCAAGTCCTGTGTGACTGGGTAGCTGGACCACTCCCACCCGTTGCTTAGAGGCTTTTAACCAAGGACCTCAGTTATACCCACCAGAAACCAGTCAGACCCAAAGACTGATGCAAGGACTTTCTCACAGTCATACAGCTCGAGCAGCTCACATGACTCATGAGGAAAACTGGTCCCTAATTGACCAATCAGTTACTCTTTCCATGTTCTCTTGATTATTGACAGACACTTAGGGGAGTGGAATACCTCCTTTTCTCGGGACAGTGAATTGTACCTATTCACTCTCTCCCTCCCAACTTGGAAAGTCCTTAATCTTTCCTCCAACTAGAAATCAGATTACCTGATGTGGTATTGTTTCCTTTTAATTAATTGGTCCTATTTGATCAATTGTTTTGAATGTATAAAAGTCTCCCTGTATTTGGGATCCAGGACCAAGCTGCAGAGGTCTGGTTCCAATTTATTGCATCGCTTAATCAATCAATATGCTAAGAAGATTGAACCTTTGTTTCCTCAATCATTTCACTACCACACAACTGACCTAGAAAACAGGTCAAGGAGAGATCATCTAAGAATTACCAGATTATCTAAAAATCCTCCTTGCCAAAAAGCCTGCATACCATATTTCAAGAAATTATAAATGAAAACTGCCCCAAATTCTTAGAATCAGAGATCAAATTGAAATTAGGAAGAAAAAAAGGTTACCTTTTGTAATACATCCCAAAGCAAAAATTCCAAGGAAGGTTATGGCCAAAATACAGAGCTTCCAGGTCCAAAAAAGAATAATAATACTGCAAGCATTAAAAAAAGAGAGCGTTCAAATATCAAACACCAAGAAACCAGAGCAAGGATTGCATACGATTTGGCAGCTGCCACCATAAAAGAGAAGAGATCTTAGAATATGATATTCCAAAAGGCCAAAGATAAACTCTTACAACCACGAATAACCTATCCAGGAAAATGAAGCATAATCCTACAGGGGAAAAAATAGACCTTTAGTTAACCGAGGATATCAAAACTTTTGTAATGAAAAGACTAGAATAGAGCAGACATTTTTGAAATGCAAATGCAGTAGCCAAGACAAACACAGAAAGGTAGACACCAGGTTTTTGGAAGTGAATATGTGGGGATGAATTATTTACATGCTGATAAGGGGAAAACTGGGGGGGGGGGAAGTCTTCTCAAAACACTAATCTATTTAAGGTTTACAGAAAAAGGTAAATAGGTTAGAGCACCTGTAGGTGGTTGTTTTTTTTTCTATTTTGATGGTCCCAGGAGAAGACAAAAAAAAGTGAGGGGCAGGAGACTGTGGAAAAAAAGAGGAGCAAGGAAATGGAAACCACTATCACATAGCAGAGGTTCATGCAATGGAGAGTATTGAACCACAGAGGAGAGGAGGGAGGGATGCACATTCCACGAACCTTATTTTCATTTGAATTGGACAAAGGAAGATCAAATATAATTACACACACACACAAATATTTCAGTATAGACATACATTCCTCTCAAAAGGGAAATAGGAGAAGGCAGGAACAAGTGAAAGGGAAAGAGGGGTTTAAAAGAAAGGACAGGATAAGTATGGAAATAGTCATAAATAAGACAAATGTGAATGCTGGAGAGAGAAATGTGAAGGGGAGAGAAAAAGGAAAGAAAGAGTAAAAACCTGGGCTCAGGAGTGATATCAGGGGAAG
Source organism: Petaurus breviceps papuanus (assembly GCF_028583685.1). Lineage (NCBI taxonomy): Eukaryota > Metazoa > Chordata > Mammalia > Diprotodontia > Petauridae > Petaurus > Petaurus breviceps. The sequence continues at coordinate 4,514,497 of NW_027187322.1, forward strand.
AGGACTTCAAAAGAACAGAAACGTGCTATTTTATTTATAGAATACAAATGTCAGGAAAACGTCCTCTCTTTTGCCTCCTTCTCCTAATTTATAAAGAGGTGATGAAAGCAAAGAGAAGAAAAAGTTCAATAGAAGATGAAAGGAAATGCACAATTAACAATCATAACTGTGAATGTGAATGGAATTAATTCACCTATGTAAGAGAAGAATATGGCATTTTGGATTAGAAAACAAAATCCAACAATATATGCTCAGAAGAAACATGAACATTTACATAGAGTTCAAATGAAAGAGTAGTCTATTATGCTTAATCTAAACTCAAAAAGCAGGGGTAGTGATTATGATAAAGATTTGATAAGAAGAAATAAGCAAGGAAATTGCATTATGCTAGATGGAACCATAGAAAACAAATCAATATCAATACAAAATAGCACCATATCTAAATATTTAGACAAAAGGTTAATGGAATTAGAACATGAAATAGATAGGAAATCTATAATAGTGAGGGTCCTCAATGTACTCCTTTCAGACATAGACAAATTTTAACAAAAGATAAAGAAATTAAGGACCTAAATAAAACTTTAGAAAAACTAGAAATTATAGCTCTCTATAATCTCTATACTAAATGTGAAAAGAAGGTGCTTTATATATTTCTTAATTGTATGTGAGACATTGACAATGTTTTGGGGGCATAAAGACCTCATAAAAATACAGAAAAGCAGAAATATTAAACATATTTATTAATCACAATGAGAAAAATTCTATTCAATAAAGAGTCCCTGAGGAAAGAACTATAAAGTAATTGGAAATTAAATAGCACAGTTCTAAAGAACTAGTGAGTCAAAATACGAATTGTAGAAACAATAGAAAATTTCATAAAAGAAAATGACACTAAAGAGACAATATACCCACATTTAAAGGATTCAGCTAAAGCAGTTATGAGAGGGAAATTCATTTCTCTACATGCTTTTATTAACAAAAGAGAAAAATAATAATCAATGAATTGGACAATTGAACATGCAACTAAAAAAATTACTGAACAATAATGAAACAAAACCCCCTGACTAGGCAATAAATTCTGAAATTAAAATTCTGGAAATTAAAAAAGATGAATGAAAATTAAAGTAAAAAATTCCAGTATTAAACGGATAAAAACAAATAGCTATTTGTTTTTAAAATGGTGATAAAATAGTTATCTAGTCTAATTTTAAGATAGAGGAAAACCAAATTTTATCAAAAGATAAGGAGGAGAATTGAAAACACCCGAAGATTTAACAAAGGGAATTATAAGAAACTATTTTGTCTAATTATGTGCCAACAAAACTGACAGTTTAAAGGAACTAGAAATGAATACTTACAAAACTACAAAAGACTCACATTAACAAAGAAGAAATCGACTAAGTAATTCAGTATAAAAGGGGTGAGCTCCAAGACCAAATGGATTTACAAGTGAATTCTATCAAATGTTGAGCATACAATTAATTCCAATACTAAGCAAACTAATATAATGGGAAAATATGGCATCCTTTCAATCTTTTTCTATAATATAAATATGGTCTTGATAGTTAAACCAGGGAGAGATGTAAAAAAAAGAAAATTGTGCATCAATATCCCTAATGAACATTGACACAAAAATTTTAAATAATTATTAGCAGGTAAGCTATAACAACACATTAGAAAGATTATATACTATATAATAAGGCTGATTTGTACCAGAAATACAGAGTTGGTTCAACATAAGGAAGACTGTAAATATAAAAATCATTTTAATAACATAAATAACAAAACTGGATGGTTTTATTGATAGATGTTGAAAAAGCTTTTTGACAAAATTCAACATCCATTCCTGTTTTTAAAAAATACTAGGAAGCATAGAAATAAATGGACACTTCCTTAATGTAGTAAAAATATCTATCAAAATCTAAGCGCAAACATCATATGTATTGAAAAAAAGTTAGAACCTCCTCAAATAAAATCATTGGTAAAGCAAGGATGACGATTATCACCACTATTATTTAACATAGTGCTAGAAATGTTAGCTATAGAAATAAGAAATGAAAGAGAAATCAAGGGAATGAGTAGACCATGCTCTGGGATTGCTCTCCTAACCCCCACTCAAAGTCCAAGTCCAAAGTCCACTCAGGTCTCCAGAGTGTGGGTACTCCCAGGCTTCCAAGGGTTCATCCTGAAGGGTTGGGGGTTGTCTTTGTAATGCTATGGCTCAAGAACCCTCACTGATAGGCTATTGTGATTATTAACTGATAACAATCAGTATGTCGGACTTAGTTTTTAGGGAATAGTATTTACTAAGGGGATACAGTAAGACTCATTTGTATAAAACATTCCCTCACCACCCCAAGTACATACTCTCTCCAGGGGAGAGTGGGTTCAAGCTTAGAGGTCACTCAGAGTTCCTGAAGGCATTTTGCTGGAGTCTTCAGGATGTTTCTGTTTCTGATAGTGTGGCTTTTCTGCTGGGCTTATTGGAGAGACTTGGACTTCTGTTCTTCATCATGTTCGGTCTGTCCTTGGCTCCTGATGCAGATCTTGTTACCAGGGATGTTACCAGCTAGGAAGCTGATTAAAAAGTTCAAATCCTCCTGTGCTCCTAACTTTATACTGGTCCTTCTCCAATTCATGGGAGGGAAGAAAGAGACCAAGGTGAATGCCAAAATGCTCTTCTCATGACCCTCCTCCCTAAATTCCTTCCTCTTCTTTGCACAGAAGAGGCTCAGATATCCTAGTTTGATGACTTTATACAGGCCCCAGAGGGAATGACCAAGTCTCTTAGCAAATCTGCACATTGTATTTCCCATTGCATTTAGGGAGGTATTCAGGCCTTGTTCACTTAGGGAAGAACATGTATGTTCTCACCAGATAAATGTATCAAGGCTTAACATCTTGACACTTCTTTCTGTGGTATGTATAACCTGGATCTCTCTCATAGAACCAGGTCAGGAAATCTACCCTTTTGGGTTCCAGAGAGTAACCCTGAAGAACTGAGGTATCTCTTTTTAACTGCCATTGGCTGTGTTCCCCTCCCTCCTTGTTAGGGGCCATCTAACCACTTAACGTGGGACGGCTTTTCCAAAGGGATATTTAATTAAAAGAGCAGAAGCAAAACACAAACATTTCCACCAATACCTAAGGGCCCTCCTCTCTCCTACGCTACCTCAGTCTTTGGGGAGAATAGACTCAGTTTAACTTAGTTCTTGCATAATACCAGTCCCACCAAGTTCACATGTGAAGACAGCATCACTGCAGGATGAGTCCTTATCTCAGTTCCCACTGGGTTGGGGTCCCAAAGGTTTCTCCCAAAGGTCATTCCTTGCTTCTTAAGCCATTGATGTTACTGTAGTCTCTGGAGGCCCCAGGTCTTCACACTCACTTGGTTGTAGCCACCTCTCCCTTCACCTGTCACCGAGACTGAAGGAATAATTGAGTTCCCCCAAGATGGTTGAACAAGGAGCAGGAGGCTTCAGTGGACATGTCTTTTGGAATGCTTTTGTGGTCAATCAAAGAGCCTTCTTTTCACCATGTGCTTAGCTGACCAGAACCAGTTACAGAAAGTCCACACACATTCCAGAGTCTTTCCAAGTCACCACTCCTCCAGAAGCAGGCTCCTTAGCCTGGGAATGGCCCCATTAAAGGCATTCCACCCACACATCAAACCCAAGTTCCACTTTAAGTGGGATGAAGTGGCTTGATGGATTTGCTCAATTGACCCCAACCCTTGCCCAAACTACCCCCATCTGACAGTGCAGGACCATGCTGGCTTCCTTTTCTAGAGGTTTTCTAGCTTTCTCTGCATTGACAGGCCTAGCTCACTGACCTAGAAGGGGCAGGCTCTGTTTTTCCCCTATTTTGAAAACTGAAGTCACTTTTTCCTTTCTCTAGCCTTGGGGCTCCTCTCCTGTCCTCCGGGGCTTTTCAGAGGTCACTGACAACAGCCCTCAGGATCTGGAGGTTCAGCTCCACAGGATCAGATTCATCAGAGGGAGGGAGTAGGTGTCCTCCCACCTCCTTCCTTATCTTAGCTATCTGCCTCATCCCATACAAAGATCATTCTATCTGCCTGAGTCAACTGAGGCAAAACACAGTTAAACAGCAAGGCTTTGCTGTCATCGATGTTCCGGCCACCCTGAATATCTGCCTGGTCCCTTCTGTGTCTGTTCTCCTTTCTAATTGATCAGAAGGGTCCTTTTGGTTTGTCTAGAGACCCTCTCATCAGCCTCAGCTTATCCCAGGATTTAGTTCTCCTAACCCCATTCTTTTTTTTTTTTTAAAAGCAATCGGGGTTAAGTGACTTGCTCAAGGTTACACGGCCAATTATTTCTGGGTGTGGTGCTGAGTATCTGAACCCGGATTTGATCCCCAGGTCATCCCGACACTGGGGCCGGTGCTCTTACTCGCTGTGCTACCTGGCTGCCCCTTCCTAACCCCATTCTTATAGATCTGGGCCTCCACTCTTATATTTGTCTTCTCAAATTTCAATTACCTTAATAAATATTGACTGACTGTCTCATGAAAATCTAGGTGACAGGTAAGTTCCTTGTTTTTCAACACTGGTCTTCTTAAACAAACAGCCTTTTCCCCTTTAGCATCATACTCTCGTAGAGCTGAAGTAGGAATGGAGGTTGGAAGCTGTCTGGTCCACCGCCCTGGCCCCCCCCCCCCCCGCCCCATTTTACATATTAGGAAACTGAGGCCCTGAAAGATGAAGCAATCTGCCCAGGGTCACTCCGGTTGCAAGGGGCAGAGGTGGGATTCAAACACAGTTTCTTTGACTCCAGAGCT
>NW_027187322.1:4519303-4534538 GCF_028583685.1 Petaurus breviceps papuanus
CGTTCTGAGTTCTGTGTACTCAGCCCTGCCTTCTGTGATAGGGAAGCTCCCACAGGTCCTCAGGATCCCAGGTGCCCTTTCCACCAGAGCTAATCATCTGCTGATCTCTTACCCCTGAGGCCTGTTTCCCTGCCCACTCCCCACTGCCAAGTCCTCTCCTTTCTGAGAATTCTTCAATGAAGGAGGAGGAGGAGGAGGAGGAGGAGGAGGAGGGGAGGAGGGGGAGGAGGATGTGGGGAGGCTCTAGCCCTCAGGTGAGCTGCAGGGGGAAGGAAGTACAGAGGGTTCCAGCTCAGGGAGCCTCCTCCCCACAGCTCCTACTTCCCACTTAGGGGGAGCCAGGACAGTTGCCATCTGGGGCACCTTTGATACGGAGTTAGGAAGCGATGCGCGACTCAGACATGACTGTCAGTGTGACCATAAGTGACCAAGTCCCTTCACTGTTATGGGTATCAGTCTCTTTGTCTGTACAAGGAAGGGGCTGGAATCAATGCTTTCTCACACCCCTTCCTGGTCTAAAGCTATGATACTATGAGTCCACTGGAAATGTTTGTAACTGGAGGTGGGGGGAATCGGAGGGAGACCAACCAATGAGGACCCAGTTCTTAGAGCACGAACAGACTGGCCCTTCCTGGGGGTTACACAGAGCATGTGAATATATCCCCTGCCTGGGTCCAATACAACACAGGGAACTATGCAGGCTGGTACCATGTGAAGACAAAAAGTCTGTAACTGTCTGCATTCCAGACAAGGACGGTTCAGGAGACGTGGAGCTAGGCCTGAGCTCCCATACAAGAGGCACTGCCTAGCCATCTCTTTCTTTTCCTTCCTGACACCGCAGGAGGCAAGAATTTCTGTGCACTTCTGGGCCAGCGTGGGGGAAGGGCAGCTGCCCTCCGCCCCCTCCAGACTCCATGTGCCCAAGGAACACACCGTTCCTTTGTTCTTTCCTGATTTTAGGTGAGTGAGCATTCCAAGACAAGAATGCCCCGATGTGAGGCTGTATGAGATGAGGAGGCTGGCCTGTCATCAGGAAAGCGAATGGACTTTTACACAGTGGGAGGCACTGTGCTCAGTGCTTTTCAGATATCACTGCATGTGACCCTAACAACAGCCCTGGGAGTTAAGTGTTATTATTATTCCCCATTCTACAGTTGAAACTGAGGTTAAGTGACTTGTCCAGGGTCACACAGCTAGTACGTGTCTGAAGCTGGATTTTAACTTAGGTCTTCCTGACTCTAGGTCCAGCACTCTATCTCTTGTTCCACTGACTGCCTCATAATCAGAGATCCCAATGACAACTGAAGTCAGTGGCAGAGTTCATCCCAGTGAGATGGTGTACCACAGACCAAGTGCCTAGAGATGGCTACGGGAAAACAGTCACTGGAGGATGGCTGTGGTGGCAGAGAGACTTGGCAGGGGCACTGAGCCAAGGGCTCCATCTTAAGAACTGCATGAGACCCCACAAAGGGAGCTGCAGACTTCCAGAGCCAGGAGTCTTAAGGTACTTTGGTTCCACACCGATGTGCTTGAAGTTCAAGCTGATTCTAGTTGGGGACGTTTCCTGTTCAAGGGGAGCATGTACCTTGATGGAGGGAATTATGGTCTGTCCACTGTTCTTGCTATAACATTTCAGTAAATTTGTTCTATAAAAGCTAATAAGGTTCAACTGGTTGATTGATAATGAGAAGCACACTGGTGGGGGCTCAGAAGCTATAGGATTTAAAACCCTCAGGGTTATCCCCAGAGCCCTAAGGGAAACACTAATCACTCCTTTCTGGAAATTTAACCTGCTTGTTCAAGGGTGAGATCTAGAGCCGGGGTTGGGACTGAATCCATTCAGTCAAAGGGCCAAGCTTGAGGACCTAGAGGGCCACATGGGGCCTTGAGGCCTCAGGTTCCCCACCCCTGATCTAGGTTCTAGTCCCAACTCTGATATTTATTAGTTTTGAGTCCCTGGGTAAGTCTCAGTTTCCTCATCTGAAAAATGAGTATCATGACATGGAGTTAAAAACTCTTTATCTGCTTCAGTATGTTGGAGGATGGAGTGGGGGAGGTTACTTATTATATCCAGGAAGTTCTTACTGTCTTTCCCTGGGGGACCTTCTAGCCTTCTTCTTCCAGAAACCCTCCCTAAAGGCCAAGAAGACTCTATTGAAGGTCCTCAGATGATCACTGTAGGAGGTATTTCTCTGGCTCCTACTCCATGGGAGGACCCATGTATCATTCAGGATGTCCATCCCCTTCCATGAGAAACCCATCTCCTTTCCTGACCCTACGCTTTATGAATGATATCCCTTTGCCACTTCTGCAGATATCACTGGAAATATGCTTTAGCCTACTAATATACACCAAATACCTTTTCATCACTCTTTGGGCCCCCCACAATTCTGATTCTTCAGAAAGAAACCATGGTAGTCTATGGTTTACAGCCCTGTGAGATTTTTATTTCAGAGAGCAGCCTGGCATTGTTGAGGGAACCAGAGAGTTCCTCAAAGACAATTCAGACTGCTCTCTGACTCTGATTCAGTTTGAGACTCAGTTCATTGACCACCAGCAGCGGCCATCCTCTGTGGGGAGCCCTGCCATCCTGCAGCAGGGCTGAGAAAGAATCGCTTACCCAGAGGTTTTGAGAGGGTGCATAAAAAGAGATGGGACTCAGGGAATGGTGGAAAATAGAGAGCCAGTTTTGTTACTTTGCATCCAAGCTTTTATGGGACACTTCCTAATTGCTTTCCCCTGAGGACATTTCCCACTTCTTTGTTCTCAGGCTGTGGGTGTAAACCACATCTCCAGGATATAATCTTTACAGCTGTGTGTTTGAGCTCCTTCCTGGGGGATGGGGAACCAATCCAAGCCAGGTAGCAGGCTCTTCAGCTGAGAGGGCTTATTCAGCAATCAGGGTCAGAGTCCCACTGACCCGTGGTCCTCTACAATCCTTGATACAAAGAACAAAAGCTCCTGGAGACTAGGGACTTCTGTATTTTGATTGTTATACCCCTAGTGTTTAGCATAGTGCTGGATAAATAGGGTAGGCAATTAATAAATGCTGGTTGATAATAACATAATTAATAATAATAATAAATGGCAAATAATAAAGGACTGATTAAGGAAGGACTGTATAGTGGCAACAATACTGAACTTGGAGTCAGAAGATCTGTGTTCAAATCCTGTCTCTCATGACAAGCAGAACGCTTTCAGAAAAGACTGGGAAGACTTAACATGAACTGATGCAGAGAGAAGTGAACAGAACCAGGAGAACATTGTGCAGAGAAACAGCAACATTGTAACAATGATCAACCGTGAATGACTTAGTTACTCTCAACAAACAATGATCCAAGATGATTCTGAAGAACTCATGACCAAACAAGCTATATGCCTCCAGAGAGAGAACTAATAGAGTCTGAATGCAGATCAAAGCAGACTTTTGTAAGATTTATTTTTCTTGGTTGTTTTTTCATCTGTTATTTTGTCTTTTTTTCCTGGATAGGTTTCCTTTTCTTGGCAATAATACTATATGGGTGAGTTGTTTTTTTCCCCCTTTCTTTTGGGACATCCCCTCCCTGAGATATCCTGTAAAATAATCCTTTGCTTTCAAGGTTTCACCTTCAGCAAAGAGTTCCAATCACATACTTGATCTTGTCCATTGATCTTTGATTGACTTTGACTGGTCAATTGACTTGCATTTAAGTGCTGACTATGTGCCAAGTACTGTGCTTAGACCTAGGGATTCAAAAAAAGGCAAAACCAAAAAACTAGTCTCCACCCTCAGGGAGCTCAGGTCTGAAGGGGAGACAAAACACAAAAGACTGTAGGTAAACAAACCAAAGACAGGATGTATTGAGGACAATGTCAGTGGGAAGGCACCAGCTTTCAGGGGTGGGGACAGGCTTACTGTAGAAGGTGGCATTTTAGGTGGGACTTGAAGGGAACTAGTGAAGCTCAGAGGCAAGAAATGGGGAGGAAGAGTATTCTGGGCATGGGGGACCATGAGAGAAAGGTGGTAGGAATGATAAAAAATAGCTTCTATTTGATCCTATATGTAACAGGGAGAATTGATGAATGGAGGTAGTGGAGGGCAGGCTGACATGGCCAGACACATTTAGGAAGATCACTTTGGTGGCTAAATGGAGGATGAACTGGAGGGGAGGGACACTGAGGCAGGCAGACCCCTCCCCCCCAAGCAGGGCTATCGGTGTGAGGTAATGAGGGCCTGTGCCAGGGTGGGGGGGCCACATTAGAGGAGAGAAGGGGTATATCGACAGACGTGAAAATGAAATCAACAGGAATTGCCTCTGTCATCTTCCTAATAGCTTCACCTATCAATGTTCTGGGATGGTTTGACTTAATTGGGTCTCATGGCACACTTTCTGCTAGGCTTTGTTTTCTCCTCCATTGCCACTTCCTGTTTTGCAAAGTGATGCTGCTCTTAACCTGTCTTCTTCCTCTGGAATACTTTCCAAATATTTGTACTCTAAATGGGCATTGGTCTTGGCTGCTACTTGGCAAAGAAAGACAAGTGTTTCTGGGCTAAGCTCATTGCTAGACTCTTTGTACTTTGCTGACTGCATTAGATAGATTAAACATAAAGGAAATTGCATCTTCAGAGTCAATGTCTTTGCCTTTTTCCTTTTCCCATTTTTCAGTGTCAAAGGATTGTTTGAATAGGTCAGGTTGGAGGTGCTGTGATCCTAGGCAGTGACCTCTTGTGTTTGCCTTCCGTTTGACTTGGTGTTGGTTTTGACCTTTTCTCTCATTCAGAAATGACTCCCCTGAAGAATTAGCCGTTTGCTCTGTGTCAGTTGTGTGTGTGCTGATTGCTGCCCATCGTGTCTCACGCCCTCCAACTCTACTTGGAGAACGTACTGGTGCCATGGCAGGAGCAGACATGCCGAAGTCCTCTCCAAGCCCTTGGAATCTTTCACTTTAGGCTGAGGCTTCTCCTTCCCATGCTCTTAACCGTCTGTCCCTGGAAGAATTTCTGCATTGGAGTTAGCCAGTTCAGTTGGCCCACAAGGACCTTCTAGTTCTCAGTCCAGACCCTCACACTGGCGCCCTGGCCCAGTCCCAGAGATATGTGGCTAGTCCTAGCTGCCTTTCTTGGGCCCAGAGGAAAAGAGGGGGAGTCTATGTCAGGGAGATGGAGGAGGCTGTTTTGAGCTCCCAGAAAGCTGGGAATGGGGCAAGCTAAAGGAGCTCCAGTGCTACCCCTGGGCTGGGGAGTGGGGAGCACAGACCTCACTAGCAAAGAGTCCAGGAGCCAGAAGCTTACCTTCTGATCCTTTGCATCCCCAGTGAGACGGAATCCTGGCCATGTCAGTGGTGATCGCTCCACTACAATGACTTGGGTCTATCACCCCTTCGATGTTGGTCAAGGTCCATTTTAGCCTCCAGCCACAAGGATTCTGAAGACAATAGGAGGGGAATCTTTCTGCCAACACGAATGTCTTCCTCTGTTAATGGAAAGCAGCAGAGGATTATAGGTCTGGAGGCCCTTCCTCACATTACAAAGGAGGACACTGAGACTCAGAAAGCTGAAGCGATTCATCCAAGGCTATGCAGATATTACGTGCTTGGGGTAGGACTTGCACCTGAATTCCAGGGCCCTGGCACCAGGCGGGGGCTGTGGGGAGAGGGCTCTGGGCTGGGAGTCCACAGGCCTGGCTCCAGCCCCATCTCTGCCTCTCTCTGTGACCTGGAGGCTAAGTTGCTGGACCTCTCTGGGCCTCCGCTCCCTCCTCTATAAAATCAGTTCCAAAGCTTCACAAAGTGGTGCCTCCAAGCATCCCAGTGAGAGGGTAAAATATTAGCCCCATTTGAGGAAACTGAGGCTCGTCGAGGGGGGGGTGATGTAATACCCCCCAAGGACCCCAGGGCTATTTCTTACAGGAAGCCTTTCTTGATCTCCCCCAACCCCCTCCCAATCATTTGAACTCCCTACAGAAACATTCCTTGGTATTTATTTTTTGTACAATTATCTCTGGATTGTTTGCCCTAATGAACCCCAAGCTCCTTGAAGGTGGGGACTTTCCCCCTTCTTATCTCTGCTTCCTCAGGGCCTAGCCTGGTGCCTGGCACAGAGTAGGCAAATGTTTGCTGATCTGAAGTAAATAGCCACCTCCCTAGTAAGTGGAGAAGCTGAGACTAGAACCCAGGCTCCGTGGCAGCAGCAGCAGGGGACCATAGATTTAGAGCAGGAAAGGACCGGGGAGGTAACATCTAGGTGATGCAGCGGAGACTGTGCTGGGCCTGGAATCAGGAAGACCTGAGTTCAAATCTGGCCTCAGACACTTACTAGCTTCGTGACCCTGGGCAAGTCACTTGACCCTGTTTCCCTCAATTTCCTCATTAGTAAAATGAGCCAGAGAAGGAAATGGCAAAGCACTCCAGCATCTTTGCAGAGAAAACCCCAAATGGGGTCATGGAGAGTTGGACACGACTGATAAATGACCAAACAACAAGTTTCTAAGGTCATGAATATCATCCCAGTTTTACAGAGTGGGGAAGTGAGGCTCAGAACATTCCAATGACTCAGCCCCCAGTCAGTGAGAGAGCCATTGGAAAGATGGGGTCAGAGCCTGGGCCTCTTGGCTTCTCACCCAAAGCCTATGGAGTGAGAGGGTCTGTGTTCAAATCCTATGTGCCACATCCTCATTCTGTGTGCCGGTCTAGTCCTTTCAGCAGCTGAGCACCCTCTGGTGGGGGTCTGATCTTGTCACCCAGGCTCCCTTCTTTTTGGCTTTTCTCATCTTATGCCCACAGTGTGGCAGCATTAGGACCCTGAGTGATGTACTTGCTCAGAACCCACCATCTTCTCTTGGGCCTTCTGGCTCCAGGTAAGATCCCGGGATCGACTCACCTCTTCTCCAGGACTAACAATCGCCTCCCAGCTTCCCAGGGAAGGGAAGGGAATGTAAGGAAGAAGCAGTCTGCTAATCTAGATCCCTCTGCCCTCCTGTTAGGCCAGGGGCAGGATACTGTCGAACAGAAGCTTGGTAATGTGCCCCTTCTGGCTTATGGGCTGTCCAAGCTTGCCTGGCAGTGCAGAATAAGGTACCATGGAACCATGAGAAGGCAGGGGGATTTCAGAAGAAACAATATAGGACAGCACATGTGTGGGCCCTCCCAGCACTGGCATTTCCTGTCCTAAGCCCTTATCTCTGACATTCCCTGATTTAAGGCCCTCCTACCTCTGACATTCCCTGATTTAAGGCCCTCCTATCTCTGACATTCCTTGTTCTAAGCCCCTTCCCAGCTCTGACATTCCCTGTCCTAAGGCCTTCCCAGTTCTGGCCTTCTTTGTTCTAAGCCCCTTCTCAGCTCCAGCATTCCCCATTCTAATATCTCTCCCATCTCTGACTTTCCCTGTCCTAAGGTCCCATCTCATCTCAGGGCCTCCTTTCCTCACTTAGCTGGGCTTTTCCGGTTGCTGTCTGTGGTCCTGACCTATGACCTTCCTTGTGGGCTGGGAAGGCCATTCCTGTGGATGCTGCCGCCCCATTTGGGGAACAGAGGGGCCTGCACCCTTTCCCTGCTCTCTGGGGACCTTCTCCAGGGGAGGAAGGCAGAGAGACCAGTGGCTGCAGCTGACTTCCAGCTGGCCTGTGCTAGGCTGCTGCTGAGTTGACCCAAGGTCACATGATGGTCAGGGCCAGGGCCCAGTAAAGAACCATTCTAATTATTAGCTTCACATTGCCATTGCTAGTCCCCTCCTCCATGGTGACCTGCTTAACTGTGCCCCGGGGGCTCCCTCCTGCCCAGCCTGGACAAGGCCCTCTGGGGGTGCCCGGCTAGTGAGGAGGACTTAAGGGGGGGCAGGGCGATCCAGGGGGATCAGGGCTGGGGAGGGTGAATCACAACCTGGACCTCCAGGGCCCCATTTCTGAACTTCTCCTATGACTCAGGGGGCCAGAGGCAATTCCAAAAGAATGACATAAGTCTCTCAGTTGCCTTGTGGGTCTTTCCTAGGTTTCCCCAACCTCTGCCCTTGATTGGCTGCCAGTCACTCCCTCCTGCCCCACCTACCATGAGCTGGGGAGAAGGAGGAGGGGGAAAGAGAGGAGAAGGAAGGGGAGAAGAGGGAGGGGGAGGAGGAAGAGGAGGTGACCACATACCCTCAGCAATACTAACCAACAGGTTATGCCAAAGACTGGCAGTGATTCAAAGGCCACTTGCCAATACCTTGTGATCAGGCTGAGGCTGCCCATTCAAGCCTGGGAACCCTGGTCCACGTCGGTCAGTAGGATCAGAGAATGACTGGCCATCTGGTGAGCAGGCCAGTTCCCTGCTCTGTGGCCCAAACAGCTGTGCCTGAGCTGACTTCCTGGCTCTCACACAAAGGTCCCAGGCAAAGAGTCTCTCCTCATCCTCTTACTCCCATTATCTGTTAACAAGGATTTCTTGGCAGGCAGCTGGGATTAGGAACAAGATGGGCACCTAGGGCAGAGGAGGAAGGGAAACAAGGCTGGCTGGTTGGTTTTCATTCTTTGTCCTTGAAGAGGGCCAAAATGATGTCACTATGTTGGGGTCAAGGCACAGCATGTCGATGGTGGCTGATCAGACCAATGCAAGCCTGGAAGGGCCTGCCACAGGCTGGGCACAGTTCATACGACAGGGTAGAGACGGTGTGAAGGGCAGACCCTGCCCTTGCCACCCACAGTCAGGCCCTTTGGCTCCATTCAGTATCCACACCATCCACTCACAGAAGCAGCATTTCAGGGTTAGGAGGGACCTCTGCAGCCATCTAGCCCAACCCATATCCATTGTCCAGCAACCAATCCCCAAGTATTTACCAAGTTCCCATTCTGTGTGAAGCAATGGGGCCCAAGCTTTCATTTAGTTGCTGCCTCTGATGTCCTGGCTGTGTTGACCCTTTCAAACGGCAGTTTCCTCATCCGTAAAATGAGGGCATTGGATTAGGTGACAGCTAATACCCCTAGCAGGCCCAAATCTCTGATCCCATGCACACATATGAGGAAATACGACACTTACACTAAGTACATTCTCCATAGGTTTGGTGGAGGGGACCCCGTTAGCAGCTGGGGGGACCAGGAGAGGCCTCCTGGAGGAAGCAGCAGCTGAGCTGAGTTCTAAAGGAAGCTCGGAATTCTAAGAGGCAGAAGGGCGGAAGGAAAGAGTTCTGGGTATGGGAGGCTGGATCAGAGAGGGCAGAGAAGGGGCCAATGTGGAGGCTAGGGGAACAGGGAAATGGTTCATATCTGCTTTGTTTCCAGGTCTCTGCTTCCACAAAAAGGCCTGCTGTGGATATCTGTGTGTTTCTGGGCTCTATCTCTGGCCAGCTTGGGATGAATATTAGCCATAAAACGTCTGGCCCACAGTGAGGGACGTTTTACTCCATCTTAACCTAATGCCAAATTTTAGTCTCCATTTGGAGGCTTCCTCTATGGAGCAGCCCCAGCCCCTCCCATTCTTGGATGGCAGGAAGATTTCACAAACATTGCACTTAAATTATTGACTTTTTACGATTCTATCTGGGAACAGTCAAATCAGCCTAATCTCTTATCTACTAGATGATCCTTTGAATCCTGCAAGGTGGCTCTCAGGTCCCCCCTCAGGCCGCACATCCCCAGTTCCTTTCCTTCAGCTACCCTATATCTGCCATGACTTGAGTGGCCCCCACCATCCGGGCTGTCTTCCCCTGGACAACCTTCAGCTTATCGCCCTCCATTTTTTAAAAACTTTTTTTTTCAAGTTAAAAGCATTTATTTTCCTTCTTTCCCACTCTCCTCTGCTCCACTGAAAAAGAAGAAAAGTCAAAGCTCTTTTAACACATTTATATAGTCAAGCAAAATCCATTCCCACATTGACTGCATCCATAAACATCCATCTTCTTCTGCATCTCCAGTCCATCTCTGCCAGGAGATGAGTAGCAGGCTTCAGAATCCATCCTTGAGAACTGTGATTGGTTGCTGTCCCCACCGGAGTTCTTAAGTGCTTCAGAGCTGTTTATCTTTGTAATGTCGTTGCCACTCTATGAATTGTTCTCCTGGTTCTGCTCGCTTCAGTCTGCATCAGTTCACATGAGTCTTCCCAGGTTTCTCTGAAGCTGTCTCATCACTTCTTATGACACATCATATTCCACGACATCAACATATCAGCCTTCCCTCACTGGGTGGGTGCCCCCTTATTTCCAGTTCCAGTTTTTTGCTACAGCTCTCCCCAACACATACATACACACACATGCACACACACCCCTTTGATAATTTTTATTTGTACAGAAGAATTCTTTTCCTTTTTCTTTGATCTCTCTAAGGTAATTAGTGGTATTCCTGAGTCAAAGGATATATGCACAAGTTTGTAATTCCAAATTGCTTTCCAGGGCACAGCTCCAGCACTAATAAAAATGTCTAACATTTATTAAGCCCCTACTATGTGCCAGGCCCTGTGTTAGGTGCTTTCCCAATAGTATCACATTTGAATCTCACAACAACCCTTGTAGGTAGGTGCTGCTATTATTTTCATTTTACAGTTAAGGAAACTGTGGCAGAGGCAAAGGGAATACAAGGAAAACAACAACATATTAATGGACCTGTTTTCCCAAAACCTCTGCAACAATGGTCGTTTTCCTTCAAAACAAAACAAAACAAAACATTACCATCTGAAGGGTGTGAAGTATCAACCTCCTTCTTAGACTATGGCCCCCCCAGGACTGAATCCAGTCCCCTTGATGGGGTCTGACTCTTTGTCCTATTCCTAGAGGGTCTGCCTCTGTCTATGCTGAGTCAGACCAAGAAGGAAGCAGGGAGGGCAGCAGCAATGGGGTAGTCCCCTCTGGCCTGATGCCCTGGCAAATTCATTCTGTGGGGCCATACACACACCAGGCCCACGAGGACAGCTGCCATTTGACCCAGTGGCCCTTCTGGGCTTGTCTGACCTGCTTTGGGATAAGCATTTACCCATCGCAGCCAATAGGAGGCTCAAAGTCTAAGCTAGTCCCAAGGGTCAAGCCCATGAGGCCAGTGGCTCCGGGGAAGGGGGCAGGCCTGCGTGGGAGTGATGCTGGAAATTTCCAGTTGTTTGGGGGACTGAGGAGGAGCAAAGTCTAAGGCCACCCCGTCATAAAGGGAGGGCCACAAAGCCTCAGCTGACCGGCTGGCGCTCTTTGGATGGACACGTCAACACTGCTTCTGGACATCTGACTTTACCTCTTGGAAACCTTTATCTTTCCTTCCCAGGCTCCCCCCCCAGGAATCTCAGGAAGCCATTAGGAGGTGGCTCACATTCCCTGCCCTGAACTTTGGCCCATGTCGGGACAGTGAGTTCACCATATATACCAGCGCCATCCTGATCGATGTCGGTCATCCAGCCACCCAAGCGAAGTGATAGCTCCCAAATCAGAAACGAGTGTCCAGGCCTGGGGCCAACATGGCAGGTGACCAGGCCTGAATAGGTGAGTGGGGAAATGACAAAAATGCAGCTCCAACAGCAGCCTTCTCACACTGCCGAAGTGGGAGGCTCGGAAACAGAAAGTCGTATATGCGGTCAGACCTGTTCTCTGTGGAAGCTGGTGGTGCCCAGCGGTTTTCTTTGTTCCCAGGGGTGTGTGTGTACACATTTGAGTATACATGTATGTACATGTATGTGCACACACACATATTCACACACACATAGACATTGTGTGTGTGTTATAGACTATACACACCTACACAGGAATGACTTTGTTGTGAGAACAATGATGCCAATGACTGGATGATCCCAGGTCCTTCCAGTTCTAGATCTGATGAGTCAGGCTGTTAAGTCTTTATTAAGCACCTACTATGTGCCAATCTCTGATCCTTCCTGCTGATCAGCCACCTAGGACTAGGGACAAGTTTCAGAGGGACACCGATTGCAAGGATGGTGGGGGGAAGGCAGCTGTCCGATGTTCAGTTCAGTCACCACTTGTGTCACACCTACTGTGCACGAGGCTTAGTGACCTGTGAAACGACACACATCATGCAAGACCATGTGACTGGCAAAGCAGGCAGACAGCCCCACCATGAGCAAGAGTGAGGGCTGAGCCAGAGATCTCCCAGTGGATACAACAAGCTCCTACACACACTTATTAAGCTCCTCCTATTTGCCAGGCCCTGTGCTAAGTGATGACGATACTAAGGCAAAAGCCACTAGATTCAAGGAGCTCACAGTCTAATGGGGACACAAGCAGCACAATTGCATACAAACAAGCTGAGAAGGGCTGGACTGAAGGCAGGCACCACTGGGGAAGGCTTCCTGGAGAGGCGAGCCTTTAGCCCGGACCTGAAGGGAGAAGGGGAGCAGGGAAGCCAGGAGGCAGAGGTGAGGAGGGAGGGCATGCCAGGCACTGGGACGGCCAGACACCCACCTGGAGGTGAGAGATGAGCAGGGAGGGAGGGCATCCCAGGCACAGGACGGCCAGAGATCCCGCCTGGAGGTGAGAGATGAAGTGTGAGGAGGCTGGAGTCATGAGGTTGGGAGGACAGAGGGTGATAAGACTGGAAGCAGGAATAGGGTATGAAAGACTTGGAAGGCCAAACAGGGTTTTCTAGTTAATCCTAGTGGCGATAGGGAGTGCCAGGAGATTACTGACGGGGGCATGACATGGTCACACTTTGACAGCTGAGGGAGAATGGACTGGAGTGGGGAAGAGACTTGTGGCTAGGAGGCCACTTACAGGTGTGGAAATGGAGGCTAGAAAGGTTCAGTGACACGCCCAGGGTCACATAGAAAATATCTGAAGCAAGATTTGAAGTCAGATCCTCCTGACTCCAAGGGTGCCGCCTCACACAGTTTTCAGGTGTTACTACTTTCATTTCACAGATGGAAAAACTGAGGTTCCGAGAGGGGAAGCAACACGGGGCAATATCAGAGACGGGGAGGGAACCAGGAGCCCGAAAGGACGAGGTTTTCAGTTCCGCCTCTGACGCTAACTTTGCGATCCTGGGAGAATCACCAAACCACTCTGAATTTCAGGCTCCGCATCTGTGAAAGCCGACAGCGCAGCGCGCGGGCCAAGCGCAGCCGGAGAGGCTACAACAGGGGAGTGCACGCGCAGCCCTGCTCGGACCCTTTGTTAGTCCTCTGGCCGCCTCATCATTGCCCTTCCCTCCGGCCTCCTCAGCTTCGCGTGTCCTCGCTCTAGGGGAAGCCGATGGGGCAGAGCGCCCATCCCGTCCCTCGGAGCAAAGGGCGGTGGTGTTCTTTCGGGAGAGCTCTGGCGCTCGAGGTTTGAAGCAAAGCCAGGTGGAGAAAGCTGGAGAAAGAAAGGTCTCTTGTCAGAAAGCCCTTCTCATTCCTCAGGCTGCCCGTGCGCTGGCCCCGCCGTGCCAAGGGGAGCTGGGCCGGGCAGCTGGGACCAAGGGCAAACAGAGGCAGAGAGAGCGCCGTGCGTGAATGCCAGGCTTGTGCGCCAGTGAGCCCAGCTGGAAGGGGCGGAGAAGGCAGCGCCCCAGAGAAGCTCGGAAGCTTGGGCCGTCTGAAATTCACTGGGCACCAGAACCCCACCAAGGCCAAGAAAGGGGTGGAACTTGTCCATGGTCCCACAGCTGGGACCAGAACCCAGGCTTCCTGACTCCAGGTCTAGAGTGGCAGGGGTGCCCCTTCCCCCTCTCCAGAGCCTCAGCTCTGAGATGCAGTCTGGCAAAGCTCAGTCTGAACTTTGCAGGGCTCATCTGTCCACTCACCCCTGGCCTGGGCAAGGGGCTAACGCACACATCCACAGCTGGCCCAGACATAGGCAGAATAGGTGGCTGCTGGCAGCCTCGTGTTCAGACAACCCAAAGGAGCTCCCAAATCTCTCCCTGCTTCCTGAAATTCTGACTCCTCAGACTAAGGTATTTCTTCCATAAGCCCCTGCCTTGTTCACACAGACGAGCTTCAGAGATTGGTGGCTGTGACTGGATTGGTACTGGATGCGGGCCCAGAAAGACCAAAGGTTCAAATCCTGCCTTAGACAAGCCCCTTAAACTCTCTCAGCCTCAGCTTCCCCATCTGTCAGACAAGAATAATGATGACTGTTCAATTTTTCGGCCTCCTAATTCCACTCCTGAAGTGCTTCTAGGAGCCTCCATTTTGGGGACCTTCCCTGACTTTCCCAATTTGATGCCATCCCCCACCTCTCCATTTCTTCTTTCTTCCCTGCCCCCCAGCTTTGCGGTCCCTTTTATGGACTAGGCTCCCATCTGGCAACCAGTGCTGGTGAGGCCACAGCCCAGAAGGGAGAGTCCTGGGCCAGTCCAACCTCAGGACCTGGTGGGCTGCTCTGCCCCTGCCCCCCAAGGACCACAGGACCTTCCCTCTGGCTCAGGCTCAGACCCATTAGAGGGGGACCTCCTTGAGGGCAGGGGCTGAGGAGTCGCTTTGCCCAGAGTAAGTGCATCCTCAGGGGTCACTCACTCACTCATTCGCTCATTCATTTGGTTGTTCATTCCCTGCTCTCAGGTCTCTCTCCCACCTCGCTCCCCATCCCCTCAGCTCGGCTGCTGCCTCTGCTGGGCTCTGCCAACCCTCCCAGTGCTTCCCAGGCAGTAGCCCCTGCACAGGAAGTGAGGCAAGCCTCCCCCGTCTTTCTGGGAGATCCTGGCGGCCAAGGGACAAATCCTAGGAATGGGGTGAGGGCCCCTTGGCCCTAGGACAGGCTGTGTTCTTCTCTTCCTTCCCCTCTGCTCCCTGCTGCAGTCTGGAAGGGCCCCACCTTCCTAGGCACTGCACACGCACGGCCTCTCCCTCCTGGCTCCCCCCTTTCCCCCCTCAGGAGGCCCAGAGTGTCCAAGACTGGGGAAAGGGCAGGGGAGGAGCTGGAGAGTGAGAGGGGAGGCCCCTCTGAGCCTAGGATCCCTCCCTCTCCAAAGGGAGCGGACCTCTGCATTTGACAGATGTGGAAACTGAGACCCAGCAAGAGAAAAGACAGTGCCCAGGCTCCTGCCCAGGGCTGGAGGAGGCCTCTGAGGCCAGCCAGCCCATTTTACAGATTTCAGAGGAGGGATTGGAACCCAGGTTCTCCACTTCGACTCCAGCGTTTTCACACACACAGTTCCCCAGGATTTAGGATTGTATGTATCCCCATTGGACAGAGGAGGCCAGCAAAGCTCAGGGCAGGCCAGTGAACCTTGCCCCAAGGTCATGCTTAGAGTGAACTGCCTGCAGCCCCAGAGGCCCCCTCACGGCCCCTTTGGATGGCCCCCACTCCCTTTGCAGCCCTTCCCCAGCCAAGGTGAATGCCTGAGCACAGGCATGAAGGAGGGCTCACACACTCACA
>NW_027187322.1:4534548-4541266 GCF_028583685.1 Petaurus breviceps papuanus
CACACTCATGCACACTCATACACACCTCATAACACAAACACACTCACCAACATACACACAAACACATATGCACACTCAGGAACACCATTATACACATATACACACCTTATACACTCACATACCAACACACACTCACACATTCTTGCACACTTATACACACACACCTCATGCACTCACACACATAAACACTTGCACACACACTCACATTCATGTATACACAAAGTTGGGAGATCACGTCAGGGCCGGGGGGCGGGGAGAGGACAGCCAGGAAGGGGGGCAGCTGCCTCACACCTTGGGTCTCATTTTCTTCACCCAGCCCTCCCTTCCGGCAGGCAGACTGCCCTCCTCCAAAGGCCGGGCTGGGTGGTGCTTGCCATCTCCTGGAGATAGATGGTAAAGTCCAGCCCAGCCCCAAGGGGTCCCTGGATGCTCTGGGCCGAGGCCTCTATGAGGAGGCAGAGTCAGCAAGGGACATAGAGGCCTCCAGGAAGAAAGCTCCTCCTCTGACCACCTGTAACAAACATGTGCCTGTGTGTGTGTGTGTGTGTGTGTGTGTGTGTGTGAGGCCATATCTCTCCTTTTCCTACTCTCTGCCTGACAGACACAGAGGACAGCCAGCAAGCATTTATTAAGGGTCCAAGCCATAGGATCATGGATTTCGCGTGGAAGGGATCTTGGAGGCTGATGGCTGATGCCTTCATTTTACAGGTGAGGACACTGAGGCTTAGGAAGGTTGAGGGGTTGACCACCCAGCATCGTGCCGGGCACTGCAGAGACAGAAACGGGGCCATCTTTGCCCTCAAGGAGTCGGTCAGGGAGGGAGGCAGGAAGACCACAAGTGCACAAGGGATCCAAAGTGTGTAACTAGGGAAAGGGGAGACGGTTTCCGGGCGGCGGGAGAGGCCCCACACTGTCTTGGGGATCTTCTCTGAGCCTTGATCTTCCCTACCTGCTGCTCCAATCCTTCCCTTCGAATCCTCTCCTGTCCCAGCATTCCAGTGACTGCTCAGGGCAGCACCCCCTCTTGTCGTACCGGCCCCAGCCAAGGTGTCCTCGTCCCCTGTGCCCCTGTCCTTGGCCTCTTCCCCAGTACAGTGAGATGCACGCCATCAGTGGAACGGCTTGCCTTCTTGGTGGGGATTCCATTAAGAAAAGAGCACCCAGGCCTATTGTCTTAGTTGTCCTGGCTACCTATGTGCTTTGTACCTATGCTTTTTTTTTTTTGAGGGGGAAAGACAAGGCAATTGGGGTTAAGTGACTTGCCCAAGGTAACACAGCTACTTAAGCGTCAAGTGTCTGAGGCTGGATTTGAACTCAGGTCCTCCTGACTCCAGGGCTGGTGCTCTCTTCACTGCACCACCTAGCGGCCCCTGTACCTGTGCCTTTCTACTAGTGTATTTTTTGTATATAATCATCTTTCCCATTGATACTATGCACATTGGTGGGAGGCAGCACCCTGATTTGCACAATGCTATTTCAATGAATGCCTTTGCTTTGAGTTAATTGTGTTATTTGGCTTACTGTTCTACATAAGGCCACTGGTGGGGGCTCACAGACTAGAATTTTCAGAGTGCAAACTTATAGCATACTTTGAATTTGGGGTAGTCATCTCCCTATGAGTATGACTTAGGGATTGGGCCCACAGGAGATGCTACAGACATTACTTCAAATTATATGTGAAGTGAATACAAGGTAATTTTTCTTTGGTGGTGTGGAACACCACCAGTTAGGAGAGGGGCACTTCAGGGAAATCCCCACATCTGAAGATGCTAGATTATGACAGATGGAGGAGAAAGCAGTCACCCCCTCCCTCACTTCAGCAGAGCTCCGACCACTTTGCGAAGACCATTCACATTCACATCTTGTTGTATCTGCCAGGGCCCTGGGAGCTGGGCAGGGCAGAAATGAGGGAGTCAGCCAGACTGAACATCAAAAGACCTGGGATCTTCTTGCAGGTGGATGTCACCATGACCCTGGGGAGAGTGTCCCCAGTCAACCCTTCCTGTTCCCCAAGCACTGTTTAGGGGTTGTCCGAGCCCTGGGGGCCATCCCAGGTTCCGGGACTAGGGAAGAACTGTGTGCTGGGGGATACAGCCACCAGGATAGGGGGGGCCCTGAGGTCCTGCCACAGTAAGCACCGTTCAATTATATCCAAGAAGCATTTATGAAGCACCAACTATGTGCCATGCCCTGGAGATGCAGAGACAAAAATGAAGACAGTGCCTGCCCTCAAGGAGCTGACATTCTCCTGGGGAGGGGGAAACAAAATGTATGCAGAGAAGCAAATAGAAGACTTGGGGATGTGGAGAGTGAGGTACCAAACAATGAAGGGGAGGACTTAGCACCTCCTATGTGCCAGGCAAAGACCATCCCTGCCCTCAAGGAGCTGACAGTCTGTACAGAGCAGACATGGGGCAGCTGGGCAGTGGGCAGAGCGCCAGATCTGGAGTCAGGAAGACTCATCTTCCTGAATTCAAATCTGGGCTCAGACGCGTGTGACCCTGAGCAAGTCACTTCACCCTGTTTGTCTCAGTTTCCTCATCTGTAAAATGAGCTGGAGAAGGAAGTGGCCAACCCTCCAGGACCTCTGCCAAGAAAACTCTAATGGGGTGTAATGTAATACCAAGCAAAGGCAACTTCCCAGGTTCAAAATACCAGCATAGGTGCTCTCTATTTTATTCAGTAACAAACCCAGAACAGAGAAGATCAAAACATGACATCATTCAAAATACAGCATTTACTAAGTGTGATTAAATCATCTCCAAGGCCTACCCCACCCCAGGACTTTCCAATCATTCAATCAATTACAAAGTCTCTGTTCCAAATACTTCTCCACCCCTAGGCTATACCTTAATTAAGTCCACCACAAAGCCCCTCTTCTCAAATGGAGATTAGTTTCCAAACATAAGTAAAATACATTCATTTGCTCAACCATAGAACACAAAAAGGTCAAAAGTTCCCCACCCCTGGATCACAATTGAATCTACCCCAGAGTTACATCAAGTTTAAACACAGCACTTAATACCCAAATGGAGGTCTTTTCTTCATCTTGACACGAGGCAAGTTCTCAGCAATCTTAGTTCCTGGAGAGACAAGGCTTAGCAAGGCCATAAGATACATTGCCAGTCCCTTCATGAATTTATCCTCTGTCTGTAGAACAGTCCTAGAACCCCTGAACACATTAGCAAAGCCCTCTCCCAGGATTTCTGTAAACATACAACAAGAAAATCCTTCTTCAGGGCTTCTAAACCAACAGAAAGGCTCCCAGACCCCTGCAACAACAGCACTGTCCTTCACCAGTGGACAGTATTCATTCTGTCTGCCGGACAGTCTCCAGACCCCTGCGACAACAGTACTGTCCCTCACCAGTGGACAGTATTCACTCTCAGTACTGTCCCTCACCAGTGGACAGTATTCACTCTCTGTCTGCAGGACAGTCTCAGGCCTTCTTAACCAAATGCCAGGTTCCAGGACTTCTTCAACAGGACAGTCTTTCACCAGTGGACAAATCTGGCAAAATAACATCAAAACAGACAGACAAAGTACCAGCAAAACAGCCATGTCTCCTCAGTCCTTGGCAGCTCAGGGGGCAGGTCTCAAAAGTCCAGGGCAATTCAAAGCGGCCACCAGCAATCTCTTAGTCTCTCCCTCTACACGAGGTGCTGCTTCCAAAAAAAACTTCCGCCTCTCTCTTGTCTCTCCAAATCTACGTCACCAGCTCCTCCCAGTCAGGACTTTCTTTTCACATCAAAAAGTCCATCCCACAGGTGGGATTAACAAGCTCTGGGTTTTAATACAATCAATTTGAAAACCAAGCCAATACAGGGGAATCTTTAATTGCCATTACTATCACATGGGGTCACAGGGAATTGGACAGGACAGGAAAGACTGAAACACAATAAATAAGAGAAATAAAGAATAAAGGGGTGAGGCACCAAGGTCAAGAGAGAAGAGGGAAGGCTGCTTGGGAAAGATGGGATTTGGGCTGGAGCTTGGAGGAAGCCTGGTGGTGACCATGGGCCTGGCACCGTGCTGATCACTAGAGAGGCAGAAAGCTGCCCCTTGGGACAGCAGGAGGGAACGTGGGTGGGGAGGTGCAGCGGCCCTGAGAGTGAGCGTAGGAAAGAGGGTGAGCCAGTGGAGGGGCCTGGCAGTGTGTGCCTCCTGGCATTGCCCTTTGAAGCCTCTTTTCTCCCCAGATGCCGGTGAGTGAAGGAATCCGAGAAATCCAGCAGGACGCAGTAGCCAGTCAGAGGGGCGTCCTATCAGGTAGAGAGCATCTCCACCTGCAGACATCCTCCAGCCAGTGCCCTGTACCCATGCCTTCCTCCCAGTACATTCTGTATGTGATCAACACCATGCACGCGGGTGGGAGGCAGTACCCTGACTCACACAATGCCACATCTACACCTGTGTAGCCTTTCCCCACCCCCCCCCCTTCGAGTCCAGAAACTCCAGGAATCCGGATCCTCAGCCCCTTCCGCCACAGGCAGGGGATATTCCACATCACAACAATATTTGTTTCATTTAATTACAATGTCCTTTTGTCATATCTCCCCAAACTCTCAGCACAGGCTTGGATGCATAAGAGATGTTTAATAAATACCTACTGACTAATTATGTGATGTCTGTCCGCTTCCACTCTGTGCCAAGCAATTAAATAGAGTAGTTGTGCTATAACCAGGGACTGGGGGACTGAAGCTTTGCCAGGGCTGCTGAAATTGGGAGGGTGATTATATTCCGTAGGAACAGCTGAGCTGAGCACCTCGTTGGCTAGAATCCAAAGTGGGGTCTCCCCTGCCCTCCTGGCCCAGTCCTCAGAAGGCCCCAAGAAGTCCTTCTATCACTGTCTCCCTCCCCCCTAGAACAGTGTCCAGGGGTCTTGTGCCCCAAAGTCTAAACACTTTTCCTTGGATCGTCCCTCCGAAGGAACTCTTCTCTGCCCTGGGATGTTTTGTGGGACTTGCATCAGGGTAAGAATAATTTCCAACTTGCCTGCTTGTCTTCTTTGTTCTGAAGGTCTTAGCAATGTCAGCTTTCCATCATTTAGTATTTCAACAGTAATAATACACAGCTTTTCTCCCTCAGGTATTCTCCCCAGCACCCCTTGCTGGAGAAGCTGCAATGGCTCCCTAGGGCCCCAGGGGCTAAAGCAATCTCCTCCTAAAACCCTTCCCAGACCCAACCCTCCAAGCAAGTGGCCTCCCAGCTAGGACATTCCAGCTACTGACTCCAGGCCTTCATTTTTTAAAAAGTAATTTGTTTTCAATCAACAAAAATCTGACTTCTTTCTCAGCCACTCCCCAAAAGGAAAAAAAACCTAACCCCAAACCTTTGTAACAAATTAAGTCAAGCAAAGCAAATCCCTATGCTGGGCCTCCTGGCCTTGGGCCAGGCCTTGCCCCTTGCTTCTCTGCAGACAAGGAATGCCTACAAGCGAAAAAACAGGCCACTTCCCTCGGGTTCTCTGGGTGCTACAAGGGCACATCTGGGGGGTGATTCGGGGTGGGCCGCTGACCTTTGTGGTGCAAAGTCTGTTTGCCCTGGAAGCCCCCAAGCGAATGGCAGCCAGGCTCCGAGGTTTCTGAGGCTCTGGATAGTGACTTCCAGCCTGGTGGGGTGCGTCATTCCTGGGTCCCACTGATGGCTTAGCCTCCCTCTGGCCTTGTGCCTTAGTGCCCTTTTAGAAAGCAGTTTTGTAGATTTGGAGAATGGGTCGGGACCATCTCCATCCTCCCTCCTTAGGATAGTGCAGAAGATAGAGAACTGGGGTGTGACCCTGGGCAAGTCACTTGACCTCTGTATGCCTCAGTCTCCTCATTTGTAGAATGGGGATAATACAAATATAATAATAATACAACATATTATAATAATATTATATATTATGTTATTATATACTATATATAATAATAATATAATATCTCCCTCTCAGGGTTGTTGTGAGAATTAAATAAGATAGCATATGGAAAGTGCTTTGTAAACCTTAAAAGTGTTACATGAAAGCTGGCTACTATTTATATCTAATAAAGGATAAATGTATGCACGGGAGGAGGTGAAGATCTGGGGGCCCCTGGGGCCCACCTTCATCATAACAGGCCGCAGAGTGACAGTGCAGCCGAAAACACAGGCCTAACCTTGGGTCACCAGAGGAGAAATGGCCGAGCAGCTCTGCCAGGGAAGCCCCAGCAGGGTCACAGCCAACGGGCAGCAGCAGCACCAGGGAGAGGCCCGCCTTCCAGCCATAAGAGTCACGCTGTCAGGGGGCTCTGATCTCGGGAGCTCTGCAAACATTCCGGATGCCACAGCTTCAGAAGGGCTCTGATAAGCCAGAGAACAGGCCAACTGGGAGCGGGAGCCAGTATGTGGAAGGGCCTTCGGGCTGAAGGGACGGAAACTGTCATCCTGGAGCAGAGAAGGCTTGGGGGGCCTATATGGGGAAAAGGCTCACTGGGGTCAAGTGACCTGTCCAAGGTCTCACAGATAATGGAGAGCAGAGCTGGTATCGGGAATCAGATCCTGGGATCTCAGGTGCAGCTATTGGCCCACAGGACCAGAACCAGTACCAGGACCAGGCTGCCTCAAACATAGGTTAAAAAGAGAGTGTGGTGGGGTAGAATGGAGACAGAGAAAGAGGGAGAGACAGAGAGAGAGAGACAAAGAGACAGAGAGACAGAGAGAGGGAGAGAGAGACAGAGAGAGAGGGAGAGAGAGACAGAGA
>NW_027187322.1:4541276-4649266 GCF_028583685.1 Petaurus breviceps papuanus
AGACAGAGAGAGAGGGAGAGAGAGACAGAGAGAGAGGGAGAGAGAGAAGAGACAGAGAGAGGAGAGAGGGAGAAAGGGAGAGAAACAGAGTGTGTGTGCTAAAGGCTGAGGGGAAAGAGGCAAGGGGCAGGCATGTGTGGGCTGGGCCAGCCCATCAGGAAGGGCACCACCCTTGGGAGCTGGAAGGGCAAACACACAAGGCAAGGGGCCAGGGGGACAGTTAAAGATTAACTCCCCCGCTTCCCCCCACTGTTTATGGCTGAAACACAAACACCACCTATCAGACACCAAAAGGCATGTGTCCTGTCCCCGCCCCCCAGCCTGGCTAGGCATTTGCCCATAGTATAACCCCAGCTTGGCGGGGGCGGGGTGGAGGGGGGAAGGTTGGTGAGAGGCGGTTCCCTTGCCCATCACAGAAGCTGGGGTCCCAGAGAATATACTGGACTGGGAGTCAGCGCTTGCCTTGGCTTTTATCAGACCTTTGATTTCATTAATAGGAGCACCTTGTGACAACCCCTGCACAGATGGAGGCCAACACCTCTTCCGTCATTTATCACTTTGAAGTCAAATGACTTGTCCAAGTTCATGCAGACAGGAGAGCAGAGGCTGGTTCTCCCTGACTCCAAAGTGAGCTCGGTTCATTATGATGCCCTGCCTCTCGCCTGGCACAAAGTGGGTGCCTAGGACCTGCTTGTGGATTATTTCGTGTTAAATCGGGCAGGGAGATCTCACACCACCCATTTCCTCCCCACCTCATCTGCTGGGCAGTGCTGATCCCAGCTCCTGAGGAATCACTCCTGATAGCCTCCATCATGGAGACATCTGGTCTTCTGACCCCAGTCCTCGGGGCCAGGGCTCCAAGGGCAGGTTGTTGTGGGAACCAGGGAGGCTTGTAATGCCAACCTCACCCCAAAGCAACCAGAAAACAGGCGTCAGGCTGAGGGCTCAGCAGCTCCTGCTTCCCAGGCTGACCAAAGCCTCTCCCTCCAATGGCCCAGGTGCTTCCTATCGGACCCGATGGGCCCCCTACCGTTTCTCTTGTCTGTTGTCTCCCCCATTAGACGATGGAAAGCCGACATTGCTAAGACTGTGTGAACAGGGACTGTCTCCTGCCTTTCTCTGTATCCTTGGTGCCTAGCACAGAGCCGGGCACAAAGTAGGTGGTTAATAAATGCTGACTGTTGATGGCATCCAGTTTCAGAATGTCCCAGGACCTCCCTCCTTAATGCAATCTCTGATCACTCCGAGGAAATCAGCCTACAGTCTATTACGTGGAGGGAAGATATCCACTGCCAAGATGGCACCGACCGTATGAAGGTTCAATTCGATTCAGCCAGTGCTTGTGAAATATCTGCCTTGTGCCAGGCACCATTCTGGGAGCTGGGGGCAGTGACAGAGATGAATGTCATCGTTTTAGGGCATTTCCAGGTGAGGAAACTCCCTCTTTAGGGCAGAATAACAGGGCCCAAGCCAGAACATTATTGCTGTCAGTGATACAGAAGGACAAAACTTTCTCCCAAAGGCAAGGACTTTCCACCCCAGATCACCCTCCTGATCTGAATGCATAATGCAGTAGTGATGGTGTAAGGTTGGGAAGGGATGGTCTGAGTGTCCAGTCCCAGCAAAGGCAGAGCAGCTACTAATGTCCACGGTCCATCAAGACAATAATTGTAGGGGGCAGCTAGGTGGCACAGTGAATAGAGTGTCGGTCCTGGAGTCAGGAGGATATGGATTGGGATCTGGCCTCAGACACTTAAAACACACACACACACACACACACACACACACACACACACACACACTAGTCATGTGACCTTGGGCAAGTCACTTAACCCCAGTTGCCCTCCAAAAAGCAAAAACAAAAAACAACAAAAAAAGACAATGATTTTCTCCTACAAAAGGACAAAGAATTGGAGGGGACCTTCCATCCTGGGCTGAATCCCCACCAAAGGGGAGCTAGAAGTGGTGGGAACCGTGAAGGAAGCTGGTCCCTCCATCTTAGAGTGTGTGGGAGGAGAGAGTGTGGGCATGCAGCCCAGGGTCAGATTGCACAGGGCTCAGGAGGTGCACAGGCGGGCCCCAGGGACCACAGTTCATCAGGGTGAGGAGTGAGCACCAGGGACTGGTGAGGGTGAGAGGGTCACTGTCATGAATGAAATTTGGAAAATGCAAAAATAAACATTTTGGATAAAGAAGTGAAGGAAGAATTGTGAGGAGGGATAAATGTGGATGCACAGGGGACTCACCAATCAACTTAGTGTTTTTAAAATAACATAGAAAATGGAGGCAAGGGCTGAGAATGACTAAAAGTTTTGGCGTCTGAGAAGCCAAAATGGGCAGGGGATGGGGAAGACAGCTAAGGAAAGCAAGGAGATTTTGTTCTGTCTTGGAGCATGTTAGAAGAGGAGGATCAAGGAAGAAGCAGATGAAACATGTCTTAGGGCATAGAAAGATCTGCAGACAGGGTGGCGTTTCACAAGGTTGTAAAGAGAGACTGAGAAAGGTGAGGGGAGCAGTTAACACAGGCTCTGCCCTGACCAATTCCTGGTAAAATTCTAGAATGCATTGCCAATGAGATAGAAAGGGAAATTGTGAATTACATTTTGGAAACTTTAATCATCCCAGAACAAAGACCCATCTTTTCAAGGAAATTCCACCCCCCCCCAGTCTCCCCCTCCCACCCCAGCCAAACTAGACATGCCTCAGACAGACCACAGTACGAGTCAGAGTTAGGGACTGATTGGATAGCTGGACCCAAAGAGTAGTCAGTCAGTGAACACTTTTAAAGTGCCTGCTATGTGCCAGGCACTGTGCCAAGTGGTCATGAATGGGTTAATGGCGATTGGCACTGGGGTCTGGCCTTGGGCTGTTGAAAATGGTTGGTGACTTGGATAGATGCAGGTGACCAAAAACTAAGATAAAATCGATAATTCAGCAGATAAAGGAGAGTCAGGATTTCAAAAATCTCAACAGGGGACACCACAGAGCTGGCTCACAGAATTAAAATGCTCAGGGATAAATATCAAGGCAAGCATTTGAGTTCAAAAACTCAGCGTCACAAGCACAAGATGAGGGAGGTGTGGAAAGCATCACCTTCATTGGAAAGAGATCTGGGAGTTCCCAGAGACTAGAAGTAAGTGTGAGTCCCCATGTGAGAGGGCAGAGAAATGGGATTTGGCCGCACTTGGCCATGGTCAGGCCAACTCTGGAGGACTTGGTTCCACTCTGGAAACATTTTAGGAAGGACATTGATCAGCTGGAGTCTGTCTAGAGAAGGCAGGTGGGTGAAAGGGTCTTGTGTTACCTGACCCAGGAGGAAGGGTGTGTGCACATGGTGACTCTTATCTAGTATGCCAAGGACTGTCTTCTGAGCTTTAATCCAGCCATGCCAGGTGGATAAACTGGGAGCATTTGGGGGATGGGGTGGATCTCCAGAGAGGCAGATTTAGGCTGGATTTAAGGAGGAATGTTCCAGCCGTCAGAGCTTCCCTACAATAGTGAGTGCCCCCTTACTGGCGGTCTTTGGGTAAAGGCTGAATGGCCATTTGTCTGGAGTTGACAGGAAAGTCTTTATATCCTGCCCCTGAAATCACAGGTCCTTGACTTCTGTCTACACATAGTGCCTGCCCACCAGTGCCAATGTTGGGGGGCAGGAGGAGGCAGTCCTTCGGGAGGAACCAGGGACTAAGATTCCCTAACTAAGAAAAGCAAAGCCAACAGACCCTGAAGGCAATGCAGTTCTATAGACAATTCCTGACAGAAAGGCCATCTCAATGATGTGTTCCCACAGGGGGAAAATAAATCAGCTGCATTTCATGGCAGAGGTGGTGTCCAAGGACCTGCATTCAAATTCCCTCTCCCGCACTCCCTGGGTGACATTAGGAAAGGTCCTAGATGAATGTGGGCCTCACTTTCCTCATCTGTAAGACACAGGGGTTTGATCCGATGGTCTGGAAGGCCCCTTCCAGCTCTAGACCCTAGATCCTTCAAAAGCACCTATTTAAGGGGGTGCTATTCTTCTGATAAATCCAGCTGCTTCCCATTTGCACCAAGCAAGAAGCCATTCTTGGTCCCCTTTAATGATGTGCCTTCACTCTGTGATTCTCTCCAGTGCAGTCTGCCTATGGTGTATTTGTACCTGTTGTCTCCCCTCTTAGACTGTGAGCTCTGCGAGGGCATGGGCTGGTTTTTTTTGCCTGTTTGGCATCCTGACACACAGTGGTGCTTAATAAATGCTAGCTGACTGACTGCACCAGTCAGTAGTCCCCAAGTTTTCTGGTTCTGTGTACTTTAAAGTTCTTCCAGGGTGGGTCATCAACTCCTGGGAACTCCCAGAACAGTGACCATGGTTCCCAAAAGAAGTTACACAGATCCCAGTATCTTTCTCTATAAGACACCAGGCCACTGCAGGCCTGGCTTTGCTGTGAGCATTGATGGTGATGGAGAGGTAGCAGCCCCACTCCACCCTTCCTTTGGCTTAATCTCAGAAATTGCCCAATGGAAGGGAATGGGGGCCGCCCTTTGCCACTGGGGCCAGTAGCAGGTACCTTCCAGAATCAGCCCTCCCAAGGCCAAGCTGTGTGCTTTGGGACCAGGGACCCTCCTTAATGCTTCCCAGCAAAGCTCCTGGAAGCTATTTTTCTTTCAGTGCCGGCGCTGAGGCAGACTGCGTTGGGGAGGGCCCTCAAAAGTCTATTCTTTGCAGACAGCTCACAGCTTTTCCAAGCCCACCACAGTCAGAGGCAATCTAAGGGATCAGAAAGCTTTCTGATTCCAGCAAGTCTCCCTGGCCCCTCTTTGCTGGCCCTGGGGGCAGGTTACAGGAGACTGCCCAGTCCCCAGCCAGCCTTGGGAGGGGCTTCTCCAAGTCTGGCAAGCACACAGGCCATCTGGAAGTTTTTGCAGCTCTGGCTGATGACTGCCCTCCTCTTGCTAAGGGTCTAAAAAGTGGTACTTCCCCAAAGGGCCTTTGGTCAAGGGATGCCCTTGATTTCCCATGGCTCTCAGGCCAGGGTATCAGAATGGGGGCTCCCTGCAGATGGAGGAGGAAGACTCAGGGTATTTACCCCACTTGACCCTGACTCCCACTCCCAGAGTTTAACACTGTGGCCCCACCCCCTGCGCCCAGGCCACAGCTTGAATCTAGGATCACATCCAAGTGGGCACCTGTCCTAGGGACACCTAGTCAGTGTGAATATCCATGTTATCCCAAGACTAAATGGGAAAAGAAACAATTGAGCTGGTCAGTCAGCACTAGGAAACAGGGGGAGAAAGCCGAGGACAGTCCCCTGTCCCCAAGATCCTGACTGAATCAACAGGGCTGGCTGGCACCAAGAAAAGCCTTGTTGGAGCACAGGCCGTCGGGTCGGAGGGAACCAGCATGGGAAAGACGAGAGAAGGGGCTGGTGCTCTGCTGCCAGGTCTGGAGTCCTTTGCTTGCGGCCTCGTGGGGCCCGGGAAGAGCGAGGCTCTCAGGTCTCCAGAAGGCTCCACGATGCAGCAGACAGGCCCAGCTTTGGAGGCAGTGGCCTTACTGACCCTGGTGGCTTAGAGGAGTCCTTTCCCCTCTCCGGACTTCATCTGTGAAATGAAGGGGTTGGCCGGATGATCTGAAGTCAACCCTCGGTCCTGCAAGGTAGAATGTGCTATCCACATCTGACTGGCGCTGGACTTTCCAGGAACCTCCAGAGATTATGTAACCGGGTGGCAGGCTGGGGGCTGCGACCTGCCCCGTCTGCTCCAGGGATGCAGTGAAGAACCCAGAGCAGTTTGATGAAAGGAAGCAGCACAGATGGGACTGTCCTAACATGGTCTTTAGGGGATAGGATGGAGACATAAGCACAGAGGCCCTCCAGGAGAGTGGGCCTGCAGGCAAGACCCAGGTAGAAGCAGTACTCCAGCTTAGCTCCCCCGCTGCAAACAGCAGAGCTGTGTGGGGCGGTGTCACCCCCAGCAGGACCCTCGAGGGGCCTGGCAAGGGCTGGCTGCTGACAGTGAGCCTCCGTCTGCCTAGGAAGCTTCCGACACCTGGTCTGAGGTGAGCTGCAGTCACTGGGGGCCAGCCACGAGCCCCTGGAGTAGCACAGCTCACACAGGGGTCCATCTTGCAGGTGCCCCGTGGCTGCCCCCGTCCTGATTCTTCCCATCAGCCCTGAGCAGGTACCATCAGTGCAGGTGGAGGCAGCACACAGACCAGGGTTAAACACCTCCAGCCTGGAACCACCCTCGGAGATGGCAGCTGACTACCACTGCTGGCACCAGATAGAAGGGCATACCTTCCCTGGACTGACCAAGGAAGAATCCATGTATGGGTTAAGGGATGCTATAAGAAGGTGGGCACAGAGGCAGGAAGACAAGCTGGCGAGGGTCATCATCAAACAGGGCTATGGCCTCAGCAATTTTCAGAAAACAAATGGCACCTGGTTGAAAAAAACAACAAATTACCAATACTTTAGCATGGGGGGGGGAGGGGGGCGCCAAACCTCTAGGCAAGACTTCTCATACAGGGAGACGACCTTCCCTACTTTTCCTGATACTCAGGGTCAGGGAAAGGACTTATCCAAGGTCTCCCAGTGAACAGCACATTTGAGACCCCTAACTCCTAAACCCAGGGCTTGTCCTGCCTCATGTGGCTGGTGACAATGGACAGTGGAATGGTGTCATTAGTTTGCTGAGACCACCTGAGTGAACCTCTCATCTGCTACCTGGCCCTCAAAGATGTCCCCAGCTGGCCTCTTGCTTCCCAGTCCAGCCTCACCTCAGCTCATCCCACCCCACAGCCTCCTTTACCCAGAAGCCCATTCTTGGCCAATCCCCAAATCCTGAAGCTAGACTAGAGAGGGCTGGGGAGGCTGGTTAGTGAAACCTCTCTCATTTTCCAGACGTGGAAGTGACCTGGATAAGGGCACACAGGCATTATTTATGTACAGGGTAGTCAGCACTCAAACCCAGGCCCTCTCCCTCCAAATCTGCATATTTCAGTGTCTTCATCTTGTTCTATTATATACACTATACACTGGCCAGAACGTTTTCATTTTTGAATTTATTAAAATGATTAACCTCAATACTGCAAGTCCATGTACAAAATTTTTGTAAAAAAATGTTTTTTTTTTTTTTTTAATGAATTGTAAAGAACTTACCTCAAATGCTGAAAAAGGCCTTTTGGCATTCATTCTTTCAGTACAAGGAATACAGAGTATCTCAAAAGTATTACAACTCAGTCAAACAATTTAAACAGTCATTTGAAAAATGATTTAAAATGGGATCTTTACATAGATTTCTATGATTATCTCCTAAGCTCTCACAATGTCTTAATCTTTACCCATCATTGCATAAGCTCAAGCGCAAGTTTTGACCTCCTGCACTCGGTCCCAAACTGGCCCCAGCCCATGACTCTCAATCCTCCCCCCGGCCCTTTTCCAGGCCCACAGCAGCTCTGAACCTTCTGTCCCAACATGGGAGGATCGGACTCTTGAGATGGCAGTGCCAGCGGCTCCCGGATGCTTGTGCAAACCAAACCCCTGAGAGGCAGCAAGCTACGGCACGGAGTCTTCCATCAGGGAACTGATGGTATGAGACCCATGGGACAGAAATCTCAGAAGAGACTGACAGAAAATAAATAAGGAAAAAAATAAATCTCAACTTAAAAAGCAAGAAAAATGAGAAATGTAATTAAAGATTTTTTATTACTTTACAACGAAAGCTAGAACCCATGGAAGGGTGGCCCCAAGTATGCAAAGAACCAGTCCAGGCCATTCCTCTACCCTCTCCCACTCGGATCCCCCAGTGTCCCAGGCCCCGACACGATGGACTAGCCATCTAAAGGACAGGACATGATTTTGAGCCCTGGAGTCATTTGCCCTCTCTGGGATATTACCTGGCCTCCTGGGGCATGTTCTTTCTCATGTAAGGGTGCTATAAGGATTAGGTAATGTCCAGAGGGGCTTGAACCCCTCACAGACAGATCATCGTGCTTCTAGACCAACTATGATCTGGCGGTCTAAGAAATCTACACCCACCACCCGTAGACAAGTCTGGCTGCTCCCTAAAGACCGTGTGAAGGGCTAAACCACACAGGCAGCGGAGAAGACAAGACTAGGGAACTCCCTCCTGGGAGAGTGAGAAGCAGGCCAGAGCCAGAGGGTAGGAAGGCCATTTTCTCTGGTCACCCCCTGGCATTTCAGCAGAAAGAGGGAGCCGGACAAGGTCTGTCGGGCAGGGGGTGGGGGTGGGGGCGGGGCAGACACCGATGGCCCCTCCCCAGCTGGGCCAATCCCCTCCTGAGCTACGGGCCTCATGACCACCACCTGGCATGGCAGCCTTTCAAGCTCCAAGTTCAGTGATTTACAAGAGGCTGGCATCAACACCAAGTTGTAATCAAAGTTGCTTTGTTCATTAAATTATTAAGAATTTCTCTTCCCTCTCCACAGGGCTCCTGTGTGGGCTGTGAGCCAGGAGGGCCTGCTGACCCGGGGCTCTGAGGGGTGGCCTATGGCATTGGCATGAATGTAGAGAAACCTTCCTGGTAAGTTCTTTTAATGTCTCATGACAAAAGTTTCTCACAACACACAAATATTTACAACATATACAGTGTTTTCAGTCCTTTCCATTGAATCTCCAAGACAAAACATTTTTATAGGGCACCACAGAACAAAAGCTGTGACTCATGTTTTTATTTCATAAACTATTATAAGTTAAAGTGAATAGATTTCTTTATATTCCTTGTAGCATTTTACAAGTGCAACAGAAAACGATGAAGAACCGAATGACGAGCTGTGGGTCATGGGGTCAATGCTGCCTGGTGTCACCACATTGTTTCACAGCAAATTTTTGAAAAAATAAGCACCAATCATTCTTGCAAAGAACAATTTTATCTAAAAGTATTGAAAAGTGTTAAATACAAGGTGTTTAATTTACATAACAAGCAATAAATACACCCTATCCAAACTTCCGTTCTGCACACTGCTACCCTCGTACATATGATGTACTAAAAAGCTAGCAAACTGTCAACACCTTTGTCATCGCACTCTTTAAAAAAGAAAAAAGAAATCCGTGTGACTTCCAACCAACGGTTTGCTACAGGACCAAGGCCACCAACAGTCCATCCGGGACAGCGTACAGTGTAAAACGGACAAGACTCCAGGGAAAACACCTACCAGGTAAATCAAAGAGCCACAGGTCATTGCTGGTGATAGTAACACGTACTCAGAACGTTACTATGCTGCTACGGTGATTCTGTAAATGACAGTTTAGTCCGCTCTCCAAGAGCCGGCGGCTGCTCTCGAGGGTTGAAAATCATCATCTCCACATCATTGTTCCCCCTCCCCTGTCCCGAGGGAAAGCGGGCCCCTCTGTACAGTGTTCTTCGAGCCTTTATTCACAACGGGGTGCCCCCTCGACCTCAGAATTGCACGCAAGAAGAAGGCGCGCCGCCGTGCGTCGGGCGCTGGCTGCACCCTCTCCAACACGAGTGGGGCTCCCCGCAGCCCCGCTCAGGCGTTCAGCCGCAAGGACTGGTCCTCCCGCCGCCGGGAGGAGATGTCGATGTCGATGGAGTCCTTGCCCACGATGAGCCGCAGCCGCTTGGCCGGCGGCAGGGGGATGAAGTCGTCGTCCTCGGAGTCCTCCGTGTCCTCGGACGCGGACGCCTCCTCGGCGCTCGCCTCCTCGTAGGGGCCGTAGTCGTGCGCGTCCACCCGCGACTCCAGCAGGGAGCACAGCCCGTTCTCGCGGAGCTCCTCCGCGTAGGGGCCTCGGCTCTCCTCTTCCCGCTTGAGCTGAATCTTCAGCTTGGTGGAGCCGCCGCCGCCTGGCCCTGAGCTAAACCCGTTATTAAGCTTGGCTACGTAGAGACTATGTTCCCTGTCATGGTCCTTGCTTAATTTGATGCTGATTTTGGAAGAGTTCACCCCGTCGCCGTCTTGGTCGTTGGCTTTACTGCTGCTATCGTGGCGCCTCCGAAGAGTCAATTTGGGAATCCCAGAGCTGTTTTCCAGGATCAGCTGCGCATCATACCTGGTGATGCGCCGCTTTTTTTTGCTTTTTGCAGTTCTAAAGTTGTCTTTTGTTTTGAAATGATCGGGTGTCCCCACAGCAGCAGGTGCACAGTCCTGGCGGCCCAATGGCCCGTCCCCTCTGTCCCTGGGCTCTCCGTGGTCAGAGGGAGAGCTGATGAGGTCGGGCACCGCTTCACTGCTCTCAGGGGCATCCAGGACTGGAAGGGATTCCTCTGCTTTTGCAAACTGTTTCAAAAGTTTTCCTTGCCGTGATTTCTTTTTGGCCATGCTTACGTCATCCTTTGGAGACCTCCCCTCCCCTTTGGGGGGCATGGTTTCGTGAGCCTTTTCCTGGTCATGCACTGCATGAGGGGCGGGTGGCTCCACACTGTCTGTGTCCGTGCCAGGGCCCGTGCCCGGCCAAGTGCTGGGAGAGCTGCCCGGCAGGTCTGGTTCAAGGGCCGGCTCAGAGGTCTCCTTCCAATTCGTTCTCGTCCTCACTGACCTCCGAGTGGTATATGTGCAGGGTGACCCCCCATCCTGCTCAGGAGCCCCATTCACAGGCCCCTGCCGGTGCTCTCGTGCCGCGTGGCGGGTCAGGCAGCCGCTGCCCGTGGCGGCGCTCGCTGGTCCCTCGGCTGCTTTGTCCTTTTTAATGGGCAGGTTTTTGTAGAGAACCACTTTGGGCTCTTTGAGGACCAGGTTCCCCACTTCGAGCTTCCTCGAGGCGCTCTTCGGTTCTGGCCTTCTGCACTGGTTTCTTAGCTTTATCTTGGAAAGCAGAGGCTTGATGACCGGCCTTTTCAGCTTCTTTGGTAGCCTGGGGTTGTGGAGAGGAGTGAGTTTCGATGAGGTAGAGTTGGAGGCCGCTGGGATCCGCGACACCGATGACGACGGCCGTGGGAGCGATCGGTTCTTGCTGCCCTTCTTCACGCCAACAGACGATTTCCTGTTGGCGGCTGTAAGAAAAAAAAAAAACCAACAAAGAGTCAGGGAAAGCCCAGGAAAGGGACCGAAGGTTCTGGAAACCTCTGGGCTGAGCAGGGATGGCCAACAGCTTCTGGACAGCATGAGGTGTGGGATGTACACTTTCTTTCCACGAATTCCTTTCCAAAGATTTCCACTTATGAAACATCTATTACTTTTTGAGGGAAAACTATTTCATGGCTAAACAGCTCTTATCACTAAGAATTTAGATTTCATGGTCAGCCTTTCCTTAATCTCCTCCTAATACCCAGACCAAATGAAACCAGCCTATAATTTTCACCCTCTATTTTTCCATGTCTCAAAACACCCTTAAAAAGGAGAAATCAAGAGAAAATAGGTGTAATTCACTTTCCCTACCCAAATCTTGTTTAGTAGAAAGCAAACAGTAATGGGTTTGAATGAATCATCCAAGTAATGGCTAGTGCTATTACGTGGACTATTCCCCAAACTCAGATGAATAAGGAGGAGCCAAAGCCCAGGACACACAGGGCAGGCATAGGCTCAGGGATGGCCCTGGGGAGTGAAGGGACAGGCAGAAGTTGTAGAGCTAAAGCTCGGGGGCATCCATGTAAAATATATCGGACACACGTGCCCTCCCCTCTTTCTGGACCCTCTATGCTCAATCCCGGCGATGTGGCCGGCACCCAGTCACCTTGCCCTCCCTACCTCCTCTGAGACCACCCTGATGCTTGAGCTCAGCAGGTCCCTGGATGCCAGGGCTAGACAGGCTCCCTAAGCTACCCTTTCCTATCCATTGTGTTCAGCTCAATGACCTCAGGAGACAGCAGGGACCCCCTGACTTGGGAGCTTATTGATTGCATTATGAAAGTGTTTACTGAGTCTAGAACAGACTGTTCTACCACACATTTTCCTACCATTACCCCATCCAATCAGAAGGGGATGGATCTTGTCACAGTGGGCTCAAGTGTGCTGACCACATCTCTCTTTATGTATTGGTCCATTCTGTTTCCTGGGGGACCCATAACACATTTTTTTTTTTTAAAGCAATCGGGGTTAAGTAACTTGCTCAAGGTTACACGGGCAGTTACTTCTGGGTGTGGTGCTAAGTATCTGAGCCTGGATTTGATCCCAGGTCATCCCAACACTGGAGCCGGTGCTCTTACTCGCTGTGCTACCTGGCCGCCCCTCCATAATACACTCTTAGCAACAGTGACCTGTGAATCCAATGGGACAATGACCAACCTAAAGGGAACTGATGCTCCTGGGAAAAGTAAAAGGTGCTGGCAGGCCTAGGAGAGAGGGAGACAATAAGAATCCTGACAGGCACACTCAAAGGTCATAGATGTTTTAGATATCATCCCTTCATATTCAACTCACCCTGTGCCCTCTGTCCATACACACACACACACACACACACACACCACACACATATACACACACACACCACACACTTATATACACATGCACACACACACATATTCCCTTTAACTAGGGGATAGATTTTTTTAAAAAACAAACATTGAGAAGCAAGTCAGGATCCTGGAGTGTCTCATCAGGACAAAAGGGCCCTGAGGAGGGGCTGTGAAAAGAGATCACTGCCAGGCCGTCCACTCTTCTTACTGGCTGGAGGTTCAAGACTGTGTACCCCCCTCTCCCCTCTTTTGCATGAACTATATGAATGAATAAAAGCATTTATTAAACACACATTACATGTGAAGTCCTAGGGTAAGCACTGGGAATACCAAGAGGCCCTGCCCTCAAGGAGCTCCCATTCCAAGGGGGAGATCACACATGGGGAGGGGGGTCTCAGGTGCCATCTGGATGGAGAAATCACACAGTCCTTAGGGAGCTGCAGCTGCCAGGAAGGTGTCAGGTCACTTCTTTGATATCATTTCTACTGATAAAGTCACCCCAGCTCCCCATGTTGAAACACTGGGCCAAGGACTCTGGGGGGCCACAACCTTCCCTTCTGGGTCCCCAATTGCTGCGGCTACAGCCCCTGCAGCAGCAGGTCCAGGCTATGTCTCCTCAGGGGCCACTTCCCAGGATGACCCCAAAACACGGAGGCTCAGCTCTTCCAAGGCTCTTGTACGCAGGCCCTGGGCTGTCTTTATCAGGGTCATCAGTTCTGAGGGGAGATGGTCATCAGGGTGGGGGCAGGGGTCTGACATTTCCCCTGGAGGGTGTCTTCCCACTCTAGGCAGGCTGGCCAGCCTCCATCCACAGGAGTTGTTTCCCCAGACAATAGCTACAATGGCTGGACAGGACAGCGGGATGTATAGTCTTATGGGTGCTGCTACTCCAAAGGTGTCTTGTTGGCATATGACGGTCAGGATTCTGGGTCCTTATGGCATTCAGGCAGGCAGCCACAGGGCTCTATGGTGACACCAGGGTACACAGGCATGACTGTGGGCTTGGAAGGGGGTAGCAATGGCAATGGAGAACTGAGATGTCCAAGTACATTAAAAGGTCTACAATTCTCTGACATTACAGGCTACATCAATAGAATTCAGCTGTGTAAAAAAAAAGAGCTAATAAGGACAAGAACCCGTGTCAAACAAGCTAAGCAGCGTGGCTGGTCCTGAGGTGTGAGCCGGCTTTCTGCAACATGCCTCTTGTCAGGGCTCAGCACAGCTGGAGTTAAGACAGCACATGTCCAAGTCCAGCTGGCACCAAGGGCTCCTGTCCGGATGAGGCCCTGCCTCAGAATCTTGGGGGGTTTTCCCATCCCCCTCTGGGCCTCACCAATGTGTCTGACTGGCAGAATGGGAGGGTGCTCTCAGTTCTCTCCTGGCCGCCTCTCCGGCTACAGAAAGGGAAGCAACATAAGGTCGTGGCTTCCCCGACAACTTTCAAAGGCATTAGCATGGTGAACAAGAGGAAGTTTCTCAATAAAAAAACCCCCAATGGAATCTAAAGGCTGACTTGGGTGAGGGAGATTGGCAGCCACACAAAAAAGGAAGCCCTTGCTCCTCATTTCCCACGGCTACTTCCTTTGGGGGCTCGATGCTGCCATCTGCTTTATATGGACACTTCAATCTCTCTCTCTCACAAGTGATCAGTAACAGAAAGAAATAAAGCGTGAAAGAACACAACTGGCATCCAAGGCCTTTGGTGGTGTTCAGAAAACAGATAAACACAGCAACAGAAGCAAAGCAGACCAACGACCCAGTTCAATACCTTGGAAGACATTAATTATTTAGGAAAGAACACCTGATCTGACAAATCTGCTGGGCAGACTAGGAAGCAGTCCGGCAGAGAGAAGGTGCAGGGCAGCATCTTGTGTCCAATTCACAATGAATACTCAGAGAGACTCTAGCGATGGCAGCTGGTATAATTTACAGAGTCCCTACTCTGTGCCAGGACCTGGGCCAAAGGGCATACTCTCATTTGATCCTTACAACCGCCCTGGGAGGGAGAGTCTAACATCACCCCCATTTTACAGATGGGGAAACTGAGGCAAACAATGATGTGACCTGCCCAAGGTCACACAGCTAGTAAGCGTCTGAGGCCAGATCTGAACTCAGGAAGACGAGTTTTCTGGACTCCAGGCTCAGTGCTCTTTGCCCTACATGACCTAACTAAACCAGACCATAAAAAATTAGGAGAGAAGCAAACCAGATGCCCTCCCAAAGCTCTGAAGAGGAGATGGCTTCTTAATCAAGCAAGGCAGAGAGCCAATTATGAAAGATAAGACTGCTCTCTGGCCACAGGAAACTGAGAAGTTTCCACACAAACCAATCAGGTGCCCTGAGGAGAAGAGGAGGAGACCTCAAAGGAATGGAGAGAAATGCCAAGCCCCATAAGGCCCAGGGCACTGGCAGCGTGAGGCCCCTGAGGCTGGAGGGCGGTGGGAAGGCGGGCACCCTGGGAGTGCCCCCACAATTAGGTGAATCGAGTAACTCTAGTGTCTGGCCTCTGACCCGGAGCTTCTACTGCAAGGCTTATGCCCACGGAGGCCCCTGACAGAAGAAAGTCCCTGCTCCCCACAAATACTGGGCGCAGCCCTTTCTGGGGCCCAAAGAATCAAGTAGGAAATAGCACGTGATGTCACAGAATGTGACTCATGCCAAGAAGCATGGAGGGAGGGATAGGAATTGCCAGGAGCCCAGGGTAAATGATGACCACAACCTCGTGGAGGAACCCCTGAAAATGATCAGAAGGGAATGAGAGAAAGCATGTGCCACAAAAAGAGACCGGAGAAAACACCCGGCCCTGCCTCCCCAGAGCTGTGAGGGCCGCACCCACAGTGCCCTGTGGGTGTTTGCCTCACTTTTTCAATGTTTCAAGTTTGCTGAATTTTTTTTTCCTTTAAAAAAGTATTATTTGATTTATGGCATGGGAGCAAAGAAAGTATGCTGGGAAAAATTCTGGTGATTTAATCAGAAAATTATTAATAAAAGTTTATTTTGGAAATAAAAAGACCATAAATGAACTCTGAGGGTGGTCAAAGGCACAAATGATAAGGAATGATACAGGAAACCCCAATGGTCCTCTATGCCAATGTGCTCTGCCCACCTGACAGTCTTCAACAATTATTTTAGGAAAACCAGACAGAACAAAACAGCCTACTGACAACTGATTCACTTTTCCATTACTGAAACATGGACATCTCTTAGAATAGAATGCTACATGTTTAAATTATGTTTTGTCCTCTGCACCACCGCCAGGGTAATGAAATGTGCCTCCAGGGCAGCTGAGCCCATGTCCCTGCCCTACTCAAGGCACTGCAAAGTCTCCCTAACCCTGTAGATCAAGCCTTAATTCTTCTATCTGGTCCTCAAGGCCTGCCTCAGTTCCTCGCATGCACATTAAGGCAGGGTCAGCTGGCATTCTGCCCACTTCCATGGCTTGGCATGGTGCTTGGCCATGCCTAGAATGCACCGTCTCCTAACCTCTGCTCAGAAGCCCTGGTTTCCTTTGATGATCAAACAAGCAGGACCTTCTAGATGGATGGTCCTAGGTCTGGCCTCCTCCCATCCCCCCTCCCCGGTGTTAAAGCTTTGCCTTCAATCCCCTTGTCTCTGTTTTCTCTGTGGATGTATCTTCCCAAGCAGAAGCTAGGTGATCCCGGGCCTGGCACT
Source organism: Petaurus breviceps papuanus (assembly GCF_028583685.1). NCBI lineage: Eukaryota > Metazoa > Chordata > Mammalia > Diprotodontia > Petauridae > Petaurus > Petaurus breviceps. Next base: position 4,557,304 of record NW_027187322.1, read on the forward strand.
CAGTGAGTCACCTGGGGACTGATTCCAATGCCAGACCCAAAGTTCTGCTGCTCTAATAAAATGTTCGAGTTACAACCCAAATGCAGAAACCTGCTTATTTGCAAGTAGGCCTAATGACCCACACAGCTGTGGGACAGGCACTTCCTCAAATTTAGAAAACCACTTAGGAGCACTGAAAAGCCTTGGGAGCCTGGCTGGAAGGACCCTGAAGAGATCAGGCCCTGGCAACCAGATGCCTCCAAACTATGGCCCAGCTCTCTAAGACTGGGCACATTCAGGTAGCCCACTGGGGCAGGTGTGGTCTGGGCTGTCCCCTTTTAAAGCCAGCTGAGCATGGACAGGCGGTTTATACATGTGCCAATGGTGAATGTCTGGTCCTTCATGTCAGAGGTCCAGATGGAGGAATCCAACATGTTTCTAGCTGTGAAAACCTCTGGGCTTATAAGAGGAGCCAATGAATCCTGGAAATGGAAAACGAACATTTGGGATGATGCCAAGGATCCCCTGGCCCCAGAGATCCTACTGCCAGGCATATGCCCCAAGGAAGCTACAGACAAAAAGCCAGGCACCACAGACCCCAGAGGCAGCTGAGAACCAGAGCAAAGGCCAGGCCCAAGGAAGGAGCAGAGGAAGCCTGAGCTGCTGCAGGCTGGGAAGCAGCGTCAGGAGAGTGCTCTAGACGAGGGCGAAGGCTGGGCGGCCAGTGCAGCGACCGAGGGGACACCCCCGCCCCAGCTCTCTGCAGATCCCTGTCGTGAAAGCTGTCAGATTTCCTGGAGGTCTTGGTCAGTCTTGCTGGCTTTTTGTTCATGAGCTCCCTTTTTTGCCTGTGTCCTTTCTGAGCCGTCCCATGGCTGCCCCAGGGCTGGCATGCCCCACTTTGCTCCTGCCCTCCTGGGCAGGTGAAGACGCTGGGGAGGGGGACACACACAGTCAGTCCAGCCCCGTGCTCGAAGGTCGTGGGGCATGACAAAGGGGTCGTGAAGCTCTTTAGTCTAAATCCGTGCAGGGACCTGTCAGCGCTGCCCCCATGAGGGGGTTTCTGCAGCAGGATTCTTGGGTCGTTGTCCCCCTTCCAGTGTGGTTCACAACTGAGTCCTCTCTTCTCGGGCCTTGGCTTTTGGGGCCTTTGCCCTTTGTCTTTCAGTTTCTGATACTCACCAAACTGATCTGCCTCGTAGGAGCCCGCCAAGGGGATGGGTCACTCCTGAGCCGCCATCGCCACCAGAAGCTCCTCCTGGCCGCTGAATGACGCTGCTGTGACGGGCTGTGCCAACAGCCTCTTTTGTTCCCCTCTGGCATCGCTCTCAGGGCATATTCCCAATAACAGTAAGCAGTCTGAAGGAGTGGGGCTCACTTTCAATCCTGCCATGAGACACATCAGCCAAGGGCGGCAGTGACGGCCTGAAGACAGCTCCCATCACTGGACCAGAACAGGGGCCGGCCATGCTTTTCTCTCTCTTTTTTTGCTTTTTGGAGGGGGGAGGGTAGGGCAGTTGAGGTTAAGTGACTTGCCCAAGGTCACACAGCTAGTAAGTGTTAAGTGTCTGAGTCCAGATTTGAACTCAGGTCCTCCTGACTCCAGGGCCGGTGCTCTATTTACCGCACCACCTAGCCCCCCCGGATGTGGTGCTTAGAGGTGTCCCCCCTCCCCGGCTGCCCCCACAGGATTTCCAAATTTCATGCAATTTAGCACAGATCCATCCTGCCCCCTCCCCTAAATGAGAAACCAGGAACCTAGCATCCAAGTATCATCTATTCAAGGAAAAGGTGGAAAAAGCACATTAAATTCTGAAATAGCTGATTGGATCAGGAAGCAGAGGAGGAAATCCATACTAGTGGGGATCTGAGGGCCTAGCCTCAACTTCCTCCTCAGCTGCCCAAGGGAGCAGGACTCGGGGCTCAAGCTTGTTAGTCAGGGGCTTAAACCCCTTCCCTTCAAAGGCCGGGGTCCTCCTGTGGCCCCGTCAGCTCAAAGACCTCCCCTTTTGAGGAACAATGTTCTCAAGCCATTTCCTCCGCAGGCATTAGCTACTTACAAGAGCCGCGTTTACCTGGGAAACAAATGATGGTGTGATTTTTCTAAAAGCCACACAGCAGGGGAGCCCTGCGGCCTGGCCAGCCCAGTGCGGTGAGGGACGGCTCCCTAGTGCAGGAGGCCCAGGCACAAGGACAGAGCACACGCAGCCCTCCCCTTACTCACTCGCATCGTGCTTTTCCTGAGTGGTGTCTGCGTCCGTGTTGGAGCTGACAGACTGGCTGTCTGAATTCTTGCTGCTGTCCCCGAGCTTTTTCAGCCTGTTTAAGCGCTTGTCAGTCTCTCGCAGCCCATATTTACTATTGATGACAGGAGCAGGCGTGGGCAGTCCCACTCTTGATTTAAAAGCACCAGTTCCCCGTCTGGAAGAGAGAAGAGAACACTGGCAGTGGAGTCCACGCCCTCTTGGGGCTGGTGGTGGAGGGATGACCACAGGCCCTGGCTGATCATACCCCTTCCCTCCTGCACTGGAGAAGCCCTCAGATCCAAGGCTCAACAGAATTTGAACACACTGGATAAGAGCGACTGTTTAAAAAAGACAAAAACAAAACCCAAGATTTTTTTTTAAAAATCAATTTTTTGGTTCAATTCACTGGCCATTTGTTAAGTGCCCACAAGGAGGGACCAGAAGCTCACAGTGCCAGATTTCAGGGAGCCTCCATCCTCCTGATAGGACACAACATGGTGTCCTAGGACCCCAGGGAGACAGAAGGGGATGTGGTCATCGAGGGCAACCTCCTCCTCCCATTTTAAAAGTGAGGAAACTGGGGTGGCTAGGTGGCACAGTGAACAGAGCACTGGCCCTGGAGTCAGGAGGACCTCAGACACTTAACACTTACTAGCCATGAGACCTTGGGCAAGTCACTTAACCCCAATTGCCCCGCCTTCCCCCCTCCAAAAAAAAAAGTGAGGAATCTGACACCCAGAGAAGGTTAGACCTACACAAAGGAGGAAATAAAAAGATACGTAAAGTAACTGTGGAGCTTCAAAAGGATCAAGGGCTAAGGTGGGGAGGAGGGTGGGGTACCAGGTAAGGCCACAGAGAGGAGGCAGCAGCTGAGCTGAGTTCTAAAGAGGAGAGAGGTCATGCCAGGTACGGGCCCAGCCTAGACAAAGGTCAGAGAGGTGGAAAATGGAGAAACAAACTATGGCCAGAAGCAGAGGTGGGAGCCAGACGGAGAGGGCTTTACATGCCAAGGTGAGGAGCAGCCGGGGAGGCCCAGAATCTGGCTGGCTTGGCAGAGGGAGTCCTGACAGACAAACTGGAGAGAAAAGACCAAAGAGGCGCCTCGTCAGGGAGACAATGAGTGGTGAGGCGCAGGGGTCACTAGGGACCTGCCTACGACAACAAGGGGCCAGAGGCAGAAGGCCCTGGATGTGCAACCCGCCTCCAGGCCAGCACCCTCTTGTAAACATGCCCCCAGCTCCAGGTTCATGCCTTTTCCTTACGAAGGGCCTAGATGGTTGGCTCAGCCGGTGGGCTCAGCCCGGCATGGCTGGATCAAGTCTGCCCATAGGCCCTTGAGGAGGATGGTCATGTGAGCCCCTCGGATAAGCCTCCCAGGCCCAAGGGCCACTCTTGGGCCAGTGCCGCCCGTTTCAGCTAGGCCATCTAACTTAACAAATATATCAGAAGAAATCTCCGTGACCACCATTGCCTCTCCCTTAAGGCCCCAGGAGGGCTTGGGGAGGCCAGTGTCAAGTACGTACTTTATGAAGATGACACATTTCTATGCCCAGAATTTCTGGTGATTAGAAATCATTGAGCTGCAGCCCAGGTGCCTCAGTGGCCCTGCTTTCCAGGCTACACACCGCCTGGCAGCCAGCACTCCAACCGCCTGTGTGCTGCCACATGCTTTTAAGATAACGGAGGGGGCATAACAAGGGGTCGTTCTCAAAGATGCCCAATAATCCTTCCGGGCAGACCTGCTCTATGGGCGGGACTCCATCTCTGACTTTTCCCTGCTAGATGGCACACACCTTTACAGATCATGGGCACCTGAAAAGTCTGCAGCCTCATGAACAATCAACAGCATTCATTCATTCATTGAAGATCGTAAAGCATGATTTCCTGTGACCCTCCCCATCTCCTTGGGAACAGGGGCCGTCTGCATGCCCGTCCCACAGATGAGGAAAATGAGGGAGTCAGCAGTAAGGGAAGCCATCCATACAGCCAGGAGGTGGCCAAGGCAAGACTTGGAGGCACTGAGGCACCCTGGTCGTGGCCACTCAGCGGCACAGCGCGGAGTGGACGGAGCACATGACACCACTTATGGGATCCCTCTCTACGACCTTAACCCCAGCCTGGATCAGAGGGAGACAGAGGAAGCGCCACAAGCAGTCCCATTCTGGGCTCCTTAAAGCGCCGAGAGGAGAAGACACACACAGTCTCACCCCTGGCCTGGGCATCCTTGGCAGGGCCCATCTCGCAGCTCAGTGGAAATCTCTAAGAAGTAAACTGAGGCTTGAGCACAGGGGAAGAAACTTTCTAACAGAGCTTCCTAAGAATGCAATGAGCGGGACTGATAGGGGCCACAGTGATGGGGATTCTAGTTTGGGGCTGGCCTTCAAGGTCTCAACATGCTCTGATCAGTGAGGCAGAAAGAGCAAGAAGGGAGAACAGCAGAGAAAGAGAGGAGAGACACATGCACAGGGAGACAGAGAGGGGAAAGAAACTGGGAGGCAGAAGGAGGGGAGACACAGGAGAGAGACAGAGAGGAGAACCTGGCTTAGCGAGTTCCTCCAGGAATGACTCTGAGGCACTGAGGGTTACAATAACCCTCAACGCCCCCAGCGCTAACCCTCCGACCTAACCCTCAACGCCCCCAGCGCTAAACCTCCGACCTAACCCTCAACGCCCCCAGCGCTAACCCTCCGACCTAGCCCTCAACGCCCCCAGTGCTAACCCTCTGACCTAACCCTCAATGCCCCCAGCGCTAACCCTCAATGGCCCCAGCACTAACCCTCTGACCTAACCCTCAACGTCTCTAAGTCATTCCTAGAGTGACCCACCACATTCTGAAGATTAAGAATATATCTTTTGGGGAGGTTAGATGATACAGTGAATAGAGCACCGACCCTGGAGTCAGGATGAACTGAGTTCAAATCTGACCTCAGACACTTAACACTAGTTGTATGACCTTGGACAAATCACTTAACCCCAACTGCCCTGCCTTTCCCCCTCCAAAAAAAAAAAAAGAATATACCTTTCACAAGTGTAACACTCGCAATACTCATTATTTTCTCCAAAAAACCCGTCTCCATAATAACAAGATATTTCTTCTCCGGGCTCAATATCTCTCAGGGCTTTCACACATGCTGTGTCCCGACCAGTTGAAACAAACTGAAACATAACAAGGAATTCATTAAATGAAGGGTATGATTTGAAGAGGGCCCAGAATTCAGAGACACTGATATTTTTTTAAACAAATATACCTACCTTACAGTTAGGTCTGCAATCTGAAAAATGTCCAAAAGATAAAGTCAATTAAGTGCTGATAAGATCTGAAACACGAATAATTCCAGAAGCCTGAAACAAGCTTTCAAAGCCGTGCTGACGCCTGCGCTAAGAGTGAGATAGCGACGGCCATGTCCCATCAGGGGGACAGGAGAGGGTTCTTGTTGGGGCCTAAGGGGTGCCCCCCAGGATGGGCTGGGCTGGTCCTCACCAGCCCGAGAAGGCGCGTCTAGCTTGGGGCCGCACTCCCAGACTCCCAGATGGGGGTGGGGGTGGGGATGGGGGGCGCTGACCGCCGGCCCCACCCATCTTACCATGGTTTATGAAGGCAGCGGGGCCGAGCCAGAGCTGGGCACAGTTCTTCCTGGTGGAGTACATGACGCTGAAGTCATTCTCTCCATGCCGAAGGAGCATGTTCTCCTCGATCTCAGAGAGCTCAGCGATACAGCCCACCAGTAGCTCTATCTTGTCGTTCCGCTTCCTGGCGAAAACACAGAGAACAGGGTCAGGACCTTGTTCTGGCTGGGAATGGCCACAGTCCCCAGGTGACAGGGGTGCCTACCCACACCAGGGGCCCTCTCCCCCCACATCAGCTGGCCCCTCACGCCCTGGGCCTCAGGGGGCATCCGAATCTCATAGTTACCACTCTTTTGTTGCAACGATTTTGGCTCCATTCTGTTCTGATGAATATCGATTGCAAGGCAGGATTTCAAATCCGCTGTCAGTTGCAAACATTCGCAAATAAATAAATACCTAAAACATGGAGAAAAAAGTTTTGGTGTGACTCTATACTCAACTGCCTCATCACCAGCCTTCTTGGAAGCAGGCCCAAAGAAGGAGGTCATCGGGCTGTAACCTGGATGGCTATTCCCGGGGCCACAGGCCCTCTCTGGGGAGATCCAGTGGCTTCCTCAGAGCCCTTCTAAACACTCACACAAACTCCAAGGTTTCTGTCTGGGCATTCCTTCAATCACCTCCTCCCCACATTTTGTTATCTCCTTGTAAAAGGAGAATCGGTAACTAAAGCCACAGTGCACATCCATTATTATTCTATCATTAACTACTGAACTTTAAACATGTCTCAGCGCTAACAGGCAGTTTCCTACTAAGGTATGTCCAAACATCCACAGATTCCTTCCTTCTGGACGTTCTTTCCAACCAGGGACCCGTGGGCAGCCCGGCTTCTGGGGAGCCTGTCTCTGAGCCCCGGATCTGTGCAATAGGCTCAGCACCTGGGTGACTTTGCCTCCAGTGGGAGCACGGGCCCACAGCACCTCCCAGCCCTGGGTCTACGTCCTCAGGGCCCTTTCCCAGACCAGGAGGATGACCGCGTTCTGGCTCCCGCGGCTGCTGATGCCCCGTCCCACAGCGAGATGAGGGCGCCTAACAACTAGGGGGCCTTCCACCTGCCCCGTCAGAGCCAAGCTCCCCAGCACAGAAGGGCCACTGGGGGCCACTGCAGACACCTACGTGTTCTTTGAACAATCGCTCTTGCGTTTTATTCTTGTTAAGAAAATAGTGCCGAGCCCACTCGCCCGAGGTCAGGCATTTGAAGGCCTTCTCCAAGTGCTCGTCTTTCTTGAAGCGCTCAATCACCTCCTTCAGCTCTTCTTGTCTTCCTTTAATAGGACGAAATCTGCAAGAGAACATGAAGGCATCAAGCGCCTGCTCCGCGGGCCCTGCGGTCAGCGCCCAGCAGCTCGAGGCCCCGCCCCCGGCAGAGCCCGTGGATGTCTCGCCCTGTCACCAAGCAGGCAGCAAGGAGCAGGAGAGGGGCTCCTGGGCCTCCCAACGACGCCCCCCCCCCAGCCACCTGGCCATCTTAATGCTCATTCGATTGGGGTTCTTGTCACTGCACCTTCTCTTCTTCTCAATCTCTTTCATTTATTTTGTTAGATATTACAATTACATGTAAAATATTTTTTAAATTCACTTTTAAAAATGTGTGAGCTCCAAATTCTCCCCCTCCTCTCCCTCCCCAACCCCTTGAGAAGGCAAGCAAGATATTAATTATACACGACCTTACATTCCCAAGACAATGCCAAAGTGTCATGGAACAAGCCTGCTGGTAGAAGGAGCCATCTGGCTCCATTAGAGCGGGGCCACTGCCCTGGCTGTGCCCGCCACAGGGCGAACCATGGCCTGGGGAGCCTGGCTGACCTGGAAAGTCACAGAGCTGGCACGTGGCCTTCACCACTGGTGCTGGAGAGGCCGCTGGGCATGGGGGCCACCTGTGAGAGGGCCAGCTCAGAGGAGGGAGGAGCCTGCCCTCTGGTGGCCAAACAGAGCAACCTGCAAAGAGTCTGGACAGGTGGGGTCTTGGCACAACCCGGCTGGGCCTGGTGCCACCTCCTGGGGTGGGTAAGCACCCACACTGCCAAAGGGCAGAGATGCCCTGCCACAGGGGAATGACCATGGGGGGGCGGGGTCTTTGGTCTGGGTAACCCAGGAAGCCAAGCATGGAACCTTGTCCACCTCTGCAGCCCAGGTGCTAAGAAATCTGGGTGGGGAGGGGGGTCCTAGAGCCAGAGCTTATAAGACAATGCTGTGATACCCAAAATATGGCAACTGGGACACGAATAAAGCCAAAGGAAAAAAGGAAGCCACTGCTGAACGGAAGGCTAGCTCCAAGGCTCTCCTCCAAGAAGCAGAGAAAGGAATCCAAAGTCAGTAAGAACTCTAGTGTCACGGCACAGTGGGTCACTGCCCAGGGCAGGCAGCCCTTGTGGGGTGTACCTGCCTCCCTGCCCCCAAAGGAAAGCAAACAAAGGAGCAGAATGACTGCAGCTCCCACGTGTGTCAGCCTGCGCTGAAGAGGAGACAAAGTCTACAAGCCACACGACGAGAGCTGCCAAACAGACAGGACCCAGCGTCTTCAGTGCAAAGACGGCACAAGGAGGCCCAGGGAGGTCCGGAAAAGCAGGGCCCCCAAGAAACAAGAGGTCAGACCATCAGATGAACAAGTCTTCCTGTCAGTCAATCGACATCCCGCTGGATCTTCTGAAAGCAAGCTCAGAAGGGGGTGCCCCCAGCCCGGGGCACCCCAGGCCTGGGGACGCTGGGCCTGTAGTATGGGCTCGGCACTGGCCACTGAGGACACACAGACAAGGAAGGAAGCAGTGTTTGCCCTCAGGAAGACAAGACCTGCACAGATAGATAAACTCGGGGTTCCTGGAGGCAGCACCCGTGCACCAAGGTGTGGGCATGGGGGGTGACCAATGGTAAGAATGCCAGTGCGGCAGCACTGAAAAGCGTGAAGGGAAATCATCTGTGATCAGGCAAGGGCGGCAGGGAGAGCGAGGCTGCGTAGGGCTCCAGGGGAAGATCACGAGGGTCTGTGTTGGAGCCCGGAGGGTGGCGCATGGAGGACAGATGGAAGGAGGCAGAGGCTGGAGAGGGGGGCCTCAGGGCAGGGAGCTGAGAGCAGAAGCAGCAGTGGGCATGGCAAGGCATGGGAGCTGCAGGGGCAGCCGTCAGGGGCGAGACGTAGGGCATGGCCACCTGGGGAGGCGGAGCTGCAAACAGAGGTCTGAGAGTCATGGGCACGGCCATGAGAGGCAAGGAGAGGGCTCAGAAGGGAGCCTGGTGGAGCCAAGGGGGTAGAAAGCCAGAGAGGATCCAGAGGTGGGGGGCAGGTGGGCACGAGGGACGAGGACCAGGAGGAGGCCAGTGAAGAGCTCACCAGCTTTCTCACAGCTCTCCTTTGCAGGTGGGAAGCAGGGGTTCAGCATGACGCAGACAATGCAAAACTTCAGAATTTTATGTTTTTTGTTCTGCTAATTCTTTTTTCTTTTCTTCAGTCAGCTACTGACACAATGGACAGAGCACTGGGCCTGGAGTCAGGAAGACCTGAGTTCAAGCCCAGCCTCAGACACTTCCTAGCTATGTGACATTGGGCAAGTCACCTAACCTCTGCTTGCCCTGGTTTCCTCAATGGCTAAGTGAAGCTAATGGGAGCACTGACCTCCCAGGATGGCTGCAAGGCTTCACTGAGATGATAACGGCACATGGCAGGGGCTTTCCCAGAGAAGAGAACTAAGAAATTCGGGGTGTGCTCAAGCACAAGCGATAACCACACGGAGCCTGATGTGGGGGTCATTCCAGAACCAGAGACCGGTCAGTGCCAGGTGCTGCTACGGCCCCAAGGGGATGGCCTCTCGAGGCTACGCTGCAGGGCGCTCCTTTGGTCTGTGTTGTACCCAGCACACAGAGGGAGTTATAAGTGTCTGCTTGGCTGACTCCCTGAAGGATGGGACAAAACCAATGGTTTGGAAAAAATGTTAGCCCCCCAAAGATGACCAAGAGAATCAGGTGAGCTCCCAAGCCAGATGTCTCCTTCCTCATCGCTACAATCTGCACATGTTGAAGACAAGCATCCCTGGATGAGGTTTGGGAAAGGAACAGGCAAGCTCCCCCCGAGGTGCTCCAGGGCAGACCTCGGCAGTGGTCAGCAGCTGAGCCTGGTCTGAAGCCAGGAAGGCCCGAATTCAATCCTGCACCACATGCCCTGCTTGCCTCATTTCCTCATCTATAAAGTTGGGATGCTGATGGTGCCTCCCTCCTGGGGCGGTCGTGAGCCTGACGCACTCGGCACAGGGCCTGACATGCAGTAGGCACTACATAAATGCGTGCCCAGAAGGGTTGGGAACAGGAGCTGCCAGCCGTCCTCGAGGGCGCGCTATGGATGTGCACATTTACGCACAGATCTGCAGAGCAATTATGGATTTCATAAAACACGAATCTGAGGCCTCCTTGACCTTGGAGTCAGCAGAGCCGATGGAGGAGCGGAAAGACAGGGTCAGTGCTGGCTCCAGCGAAAGGCCAAGGAGGAGACCTCTGTGAGAGTGGGGCTCTCAGGGAACACAGGAGATGGAAGGAGGAACTGACTCATGGGGTCTATGGGGTTATGGAGAACAAGGCGTGGAACACCGGAAGGGATGGCGGGTGTCCACTCCCCATCTGAAGATGAAGACGCTGGCCTCCTCCATAGGCCATGAATGAGAATGGCCTGGACCAAGCACCCCTGTCCATGGCAGCCAAGGGCCAAATGAAAATGCAAGAATGAAAATAGGTGAATTTAATAAGAGACGGACACCCTGAGGGGAGCGGCCTGGGCCAGGAAGAAAGTGGTTCACTTAGACATGACATTCTAGGCAGAAGAATCAGAGGCCTGAGGACACAACGGGGAGGGAAGGACTGGCTCCTGGAGTGGGCAACGGCTGCTGGACGGCCTCAGAAGACTTGCTTGTCTTGCAGCAGTGACACAGGCTGAAGCCGGAGGACCTAGAGTCCAAGTGCACCTCAGATGCCCACATGTGGGACATGTGTCTCTGGACCTCAGGTTCTGTCAAATGGGAGAGGGGGCCAGGGAGCTTCTGCAGGCCCTTTCAGCCCAAACTCTACTCTCATTTTAGCAGAAAAGGAAACTCAGGCCCAGAAGGCATGAGTGGGAATGGCAGAGTTGGGGCAGCAAATACCACACTGTATCCCAACCTGTCAATGAACACCAACATCGTGTCAAAAGTACAAACTATAAATATGTATGACTGATGTGACTCCATGATGACATGGGCCTGGCAGCCCATCTGCAGGTGAGCCAGCATCCACCACCTCGAGGGGCAAAGGCCTCCAGACACACTGCCCAGCCCCACAGCCCTTCAGCTCTGCCTTCCCGAGAAACTCTGAGGCAGAAGTCCATCAAGGAGGAGTGTGGGCTGCAGAGAAGGGGTCATGACTGTGTAACGTGGGAACTCTCTACTGGAATGGAGCAGAGCAACCAGCACAGAGCAATTACATTTCTTTTAATTAAATGTGGTCGCCCCATGCTGAATTATTCTATATTGGGATCTATGTAAAATAATTTGGAAATGAAGTGCTGTCATCTGACTGGTTATGAGGTTTGCCTCATGTATTAAAATATGATTTTGTGTAGGTTAAGATGTTTCTAAATTCTCATACTGTGCAATCTGAGAAGTCATTGTATTAGAAATGCTGTTAGAAAAACAACTTTGTTTTAAAAATCTAGATCCTGTTAAGGTTACAAATTGAGCTGTTAAAATGATGTGTTTTTAAAAGACAGATATTTGAAAACTCAGTGGACAGCATGTCAGGTCTGGAGTCACAAAGATCTGAGTTTAAATCTGGCCACTCATGTGTGACCCCGGGCAAATCACTTAACCCTGCTTGCCTCAGTTTCCTTATCTGTAAAATGAACTGGAGAAGAAAATGGTCAACCACTCCAGCACCTTTGCCAAGAAAATTCTAAATGAGATCATAAAGAGTCAGACATGAACAAAAATATTTAATGTGATATATTTTGTTTTGAAACATCGTAACTTCCTGTTTGGGGGAAAAGGTGCACAGCTTCCTTAAGATCCTTAGGTGTGACACCCCTTGAGTCTGTATTCAGACTGGGTCCTAAGACTGACCACATGCTGTGAAATGTAAAGTCCTGAAGCTTAAGAACCTACAACTGAGAAAAACCCAGAATCCTCTCTCCTGCTCCTTGCCATGGGCGGGGGGAGGGCAGAGATTTACTCACTCTAGCAAAGAATGAATTTCATTTGAAAAATTTTGGCTATCACTTAAAAATCATGAAACTGTACAGGGTGGCTTAAAGACATAACTTCAGAAGAAAACATGCGTTAACTATCAGGTATCTGCTGTCTGTCTGAAAGCCCATAATGCAGTTAATTTTAATGTATAAGCAATGCAGAGACGATATGTTAGGGAAACATGAGAAAATGAGTAACATTCAAGCCCTAGGTCATGGTTAGTGAAATTCTGCCATTTTAGGTAAAAACTCTTGGGACTACAATATTGTTTTGAGTACGATTTCAGATTTGGTTGTGGGACATGTTATGAAGCCAGTACTCTACCAGTCAAGGAGAAAACGGCAGGTGCAGCAGTCTAAGGATTGCTACAGGTGGATGTCTATTCCTAGGCAAAGTTGAGGGAACTGAGGATATGACCTTGATGTGGTACAACACAGGAGCCTCTTGGCTCAGTCTTCCAAAGGTCCTATTTACTTTTTTTTTTTTTTAAAGCAATTGAGGTTAAGTAACTTGCTCAAGGTTACACGGCCAGTTATTTCTGGGTGTGGTGCTGAGTATCTGAGCCCAGATTTGATCCAGGTCATTCCAACACTGGAGCCGGTGCTCTTACTTGCTGAGCCACCTGGCCGCCCCTAAGCAATTGGGGCTAAGTAACTTGCTCAAGGTTACATGGCCAGGTGTTTCTGGGTGGGTGCTAAGTGTCTGAGCCCGGGATTCAATCTCCAGGTCTTCTCAACACTAGAGCCGGTGCTCTTACTCTCTGTGCTACCTGGCCGCCCCCTATTTACTTTTTGAAGAGGAAATTTCTCCACCTGTTAATCCTAAGCTTGATTTTTGATACCCTGTGAACAATGTGGAATTTTGCTAAATGACTGGCTGTCAGATATGACTCATGCCTGGAATCAAAGAGAGCTAAGGGAAGTTTTCCCTGTAATGGCAAATGTCAAGTCTGTGGCCTTGAGGGGATGACTCCTGACGCTGTTATAACTGCATTACTTCTTCTCCTTTCATAGTGAACTTCTATAATCAGAGCAGGTAAGCAGTGGAAGTTTTGTAAACATGGCACTAAACTAATTAAAAAATGAATACTGGAACATCTCTGAGTTACTATAATAGGATGCAAGGATGAAAAATCTTGCAGTTTTAACCTGTATTTATGGTCAAATGACGACATAGGAATGGTATCCTCCGGGGGAGTGGGGGGTGGGATTAGTAATGTAAAAGTTTTCTAATTAAATGGAATAGTACATCTTGAGAAAGAGACAGGATTAATGTTTTCTAGGTTATATACACATGTGTATGATTGGCTTCCAAATGTTTCTAACTGAAAATTTGGGTTTTGAATACGTTTTAGTAACAAGTTCTCAAAACTGGATCAAGGATTTTGCACATAAGTTGCATTGATAATGGTGAAAAGAGTAAAATTATTTTCCCATTTTAAAACAGCTAATCATTTTAAAAACAGAAGGGTTCATTTACAAGTCAGACCTTTATTAAATGTTTTTAAAGATGCTTATATCAATAGAGGTTTTGGGTAAATTTAAAAATAGCAGGTAAGATGTAAAAACCGAAATTCTCTGAAGTCTCAGGTGACGTATGGGCTCCTAATAAGCTCCATAAAGCTTGCACTGGCTTCCACCACATGCACTACTTTCTGAAAACCAAATGTGGTAGGTTGTTGTCATTCAGTCATTTCAGTCGCGTCTAACTTCATGACCCCATTTGGAGTTTTCTTGGTAGAGACACTGGAGGGGTTTATCATTTCCTTCTCCAGCTCATTTCACAGATGAGGAAACCGAGGCAAACAGGGTGAAGTGACTCACCCAGGGGCACACAGCTAGGAAGGGTCTGAGGCAGTCTGCAGTCTCCCTGACTCCAAGCCTAGCACTCTATTAACTGTGCTACCTAGTTACTGAGGATTTTCTGCAAGTGACTGTGAACTGGAGAAGCAAAGCCCCAGTCAGAGCTGTCCTGAGAATGAGGCCTAATTCAGAATGTTCAAGAGAAGATATTTCTAAGACTGGACAATATACAGGACATCTGGGACTCGAGACAAAGACGTGATGATTAAATGGGCAATGGGAGAAGGCTGCTGCAGCTATGAGGAGACCTGATGTTGTTTTGTGCTGACCATCATCACTGTGTTGTGCTGGCTTTTTGCTTTGTTGTCTTATGTTTGCAGAACTATGTCAGTCATCTAGTGACACGTAAATCTCGCCTCCCAAAGTCAGTCCATGTGAGCCCTCTGTGTGGTCTGATCTGTGGCTGACTTCATTTACAAGATTTATGGATCACCCCATTGCTCTGTTAGCTGCTGTACTAAGCCATGCAAACTGTGCGCGAGGATGGTCTTTCTTGACACAGAGTACTGACAGTGACCATGAGCACATTAAACCACCTTATCAATCTGGCTTCTAGAGAACTGACGCAGAGTGGTAGTGAGCTGGTTCCTCTACCAAGAATCAAAGTCAAGAATTTAGAGAATCGTGGAAATTGTGGGAACCAAACTGACTCCATCCTGTAAAATGAACTCCTTTTTGCGACCTACGTTTCCTTTTTTCTGTAAATTCCACCTGCGTGTTAATTGTGGGAACTGAGGGACATCCCGCTTCACATCTGCCAAAGTCCACCTGCTCGCTCTCCATACTCCCAAATCACAAAGTCTCTAGTCTTTCCTCCAGTTACCTAATATTACATCCTGTTTAAATGCTGTTAATTTTCCTTTAATGCATAAAAATCTGTCTTCCACTGTATTTGGGGTCCAGTGCCATGCCAAGGAGGCCTGATCCTGATTTGTTATGCAATTGGCACACCTGACTGCATACTTCAAGTATGGTCAGAAGTCTAAATCTGTTTCCCCAGTTATTTCAGATTTCACCAGCTACACAACTTAAAATGTGATTATAAGAGTTAGAGAAAGACCAGGTAATCATAACAGCCAGAACTGCTGAAAGGATGCGACTCTTGGGCCACTCTGACTTTATCTGTATTATTCTCCTGGAGATGAGCGAGGGGCTACCTCTCCTTAGCTATGTACCTGCACGTGCTGAGGGTTCAACAGTGGTAAAGAGCCAGAGCATGGACCAATGAAGAACTTTAACCAAATGAAGGGCTGTCAAAGGCAAAGGTCTGCTCTATAAGCGAGTCAGATGCAACTTTGAGAGAGTGTCAGAGGATGAGGGAAGGAGCCAGTGGGAAAGAACTGAGAGGCTGTAGTAAAGGTCCCTCAGAAAGTGAAGTGACAGGATCCAGAGCTGAGGTATAACATGGTGCCCATGGCGAGGATCTCCTGGGTAAAGTCATCAATCTCAGGGCCTCTACATGGCTTCACTCAGTGACATAAACTGGAGGGTCTATCTCACCAAACCCAGACAATACGTGGCCGAATTAATTTCCATTTCTGACCAACTTGGCCTGACCAATCCAGAGATGACCATCCTGGTCACATACCAAGCCATTCCATGAATCAAGAAAGTTCTTTGGTAGGTTGGTCCTGTCAAAAGAGCACCAACCTAAATCAAGTCAGGGACCTGGGGAGTGCTGGTGGTGTCCTGCATCTACAGGACAGTCAGACCTAGGCTTCAGCACAAATGACAGACCTGAACTCTAAGGGGCTTCATCATAGTCCCCTACAAACTAGGCTTCAAGGTCAAGGCCTTGGCTAAGCCTGATAAGAGCCAGGCCACTAAAGGAGAAGCTCTGCTTGCAGCCAAGGAGGCTGCCAGAAGGAGTGAAAGCAGGATGCAACAAGGAGGCTCCACAGTGAAATATTCAAGTACTGGTGACGGGAGGGGGCAGGGGACCAAGCAGAGTCTAAGACCATTGAGGCCTCCCTCCTTTAAACTAAGTAGACTGCTTTGGCTTTCCGTTTCCCCCCAAGTGCAAGCGCAGACACGCGCAGACACACGCACACACATACACACACACACACACACACACACACACACACACACACGTCTATTCCTCATGCTCTCTCCAAAGACAGCTTCCCTGGACTTCTTGCCATTTGACCAAGAGGGCCTGGAGGCAGGGAGCCAAAGATGCCGACTAAAGCTCTCCCCACACTGGCATGAGAGACTGAGAGGCGACTGGAAGCAACCAAAGGCAAGGGGGCGGCTCAGAGAGGACAGAACACTCAGAGGCTGTCCACAGGGATGCCACCAATGGAGGGGCTTGCTGGCCTCTGGGCCAGACTCACTTCAGAGCGAACTCTTCATCTCTGGACCTGGAAAGAAGAGACCCCCAAACGTACCTGGCTGAAGCCCCACGTATGCTGTCTCAGAAACGCAACCTAGCCAGGACTTACTGGATCTGTTCAGAAGAAGGGGTGGGTGCACCGTTATCTCGAGGGAGGGTACCATGTTTTCACCTACCTCACTGGGTGCGTGTGAGGGCAACTGTCAGATTTGGTAAAATGCCTGGAACTCCTCCAAGGAAAGGCGCTAGAGAGAGGCAAAAACAAACAGCAACTGTAAGAGACAAGGTTAGTGGTGAGCAGGCCCTAAGGAGCCCAGACTGGCAGAGGGTCTGGGCGGGGGCCAGAAACAGGTCTTACACTGTCACCCTTCTGGACACCCTTCCTCAACCTAGTTCCAAACTAATGACAAGGGCCATTCCCAGCATCTGACCCACGCAGCCACTAAAAAACAGTCTAGGGGAAGGCTTCCAGGTGAGTAGGGAAGCACAGGGATGCTCCCCACCCAATCCCAGAAATGATGCAGAGAGAAGGCCCTGTGGCCTGACTGCCCTCCTCCACTCCCAGCTCCGAGGGAGCTGCCCACCCCAACCCTGCTGGGGGCCTTGAAGTCTAATTCCAACAGGTAAAAGGTCCACAAAGCTAGCTCTGACTCCATCTCTTCCAATTAGCGTGGATCACAGTTAAGGATCCTGTGTCTTTACTGGAGAAGCAGAATTTAGCTCTGGCTGCCCCTGCCATGCAGGGTCTGTGTTGGACCCTTCACTCTTATGGGCCCAAACAATCATCTCAAATGATGTCCAACGTCAGATAAGTGGCTTACAGGTAGAAGGGACCAAGCCCTCCATCCCAGAGATGACAAGGCACAAGGCACAGAGAGGTTACTAGGGATTTATCCAAGGTCAAAAACAAGTATTAGAGAGAGGATGACGCAGGATCCAATCCCACCTCCAAGGTCAGTGCCCTCTCTGCTACACACCACCTACCCTGGCCCTTCCCAAGAGCTCTGGGTTCTTTGGGTCTGTGGGATTTTTGCCTTTTCTTTGCAAAAGGTAGATGGAGTCTAGGTGGGGGCCACTCTTTGGCATGTCTGGGTCATCTCACCTTCACGCCCAATCAAGCACACTCCTGAGCCCAGGCCTGGACACTGGCTTCTGTGGGTGAGCGCGATGCACACCTGTGGCTCTCAGGGACATCTCCCTTGCCCTTCCTCTCCCAATGCAGATTAGGACCCGGCCCCCACACCCTAGACTCAGTATGGTGATGGATAGATGAAGATTTTACATCACCAGCTATAAGCCAGAGCAGCTTCTCAACATCTCGTGATCACACATTGCTAAGGGGAGGGCAGAGTTGCTCTCCCTGGGAACCCCTTCACTTCTCCAGTCCTGCTTCCTGCCTGGGGCCAAGTGACTCCTGGGATCCCTTCTGGCTCTCAATCTATCATCTGTATCCAGTCTCAAAGATGACTTTTCAGGCCTTTGCAAATTGCCTGTGCCCTCCTCCCAGGATGCGGGAGCAGAAAAAGCCCCTGGGCCCAAGGTCAAAGCCTTGAGGACATCTCCGGACCCAAGAGCCTCTGTAAAGCGACCCTTGTGCTGCCAAACTCTAGTCAATCCAGTTTCCTTTAAGCTTTAGATGTGCTGATTCAGCCAAATGGCCTGGGATCATGATGCAACTCTGCAAGCCCTGAAGACAAAAACATGCACAGGGCAGGCCTCTGCCATGAGGACTGATGGATACACAAAGAGAGCTGGGCCAGGGGACACAGTAGCCTGGCTCTGAAGCAGGACTGCCGCCGGCCACCGGCCACCGGCCTAACCGAGGCCATGGTGTGTCAGCGCTACTGGGGACTTACTTCTAGACAGCTCTTTAGGACCTTCCTCTTTGGGAACGGAGAGGATCCCAGCATCACTCCTCAGTCAAAGGGGGGCAGAGGATGACGGAATCCTGAAGAAGCTGAGCTGCTTCATCTTGTGACCAGACACTCGTGGTTTAGTCACGTCTGACTCTCGGTGATCCTACTGGGGGTTTTCTCAGCAGAGGTACTGCAGGGGTTTGCCATTTCTTCCTCCAGCTCATTTTACAGATGAGGAAACTGAGGCAAGCAGATTAAGTGATTTGCCCAGGGTCACACAGCTAATGAGAGTCAGGGGCTGAATTCGAACTCAGGAAGATGAGTCTTCCTGACTCTAGGCCCAGTGCTTTGTGCACTAGGCAGCCAACTGGCTGCCCAATTTCAGACATGGAAGGTCAAAAAAAAAAAAAAAGGACTTATCCGTGATCTGTTCGAAATCGGTCACATCCTTTGCACCTCGAAGGCTGCGAAGCTCACTCTGATGCCCGCTCAGGACAGAAGGATACAGGCTGTCACTGGTGCCCAGTGACTAGAACCCAAGGCAGCCTGAAGCTCCAATACTCTGTGCACTCAGCCAGGTGGGACAGCATCCTCCAGCATGTGAAAAGGATGATTGTCTTCTCCTCCCCAAGACTATCAGAGACAGCACTGAACCACACTCTTCCTTCTCCTTTTATTCAGCCAGGGGCTTTGGGAACACTCCCTTCCTCACTTCACCACCGGAGCTGGGAGAAGGCCATGGTGTACTGAAACTGATGTGTCATCAAGGGGTGTCCACAGAGCCACAGTCCAAAGCAGACTTCCTCTAATCAAGGCAAATAGCCCATCCCAGCAAGTTCCACAGGACATTTCCCTCCACCTCCCCCACGTGGACCTTCCTGGTCGCCAAATGACCACCATGTTGCCTCCTTTCCTTTCAATGACAAACTTCTCAAATGGTTTCTCCACACTGCCACTTCCATCTCTAGCTCATGGCACATGCTCTCTAGCACCTTCTCAGCCTTCTCTCAGCCCTCCTTCCCCTGTGTAGCTGGCCACTGCTGACCACACCTCCCTTCTGGAAAAACTCTCCAGACACCGCACTACCCTGGGTTTTCCAGCCTCCTTCCACAGTCCATTCCTCCCAAGACTTAGCCCTACAGATCCTGTTCTGATGCGATGCCCTGAGGGCTGGATGGGAGGATCGTGGCCCCCAGCTCTCAACACCTGCTGGTTCCCTGGGAAGGCTGCAATGTCCTTCAGAAGCTGTGCAATGCCAGCTATTGGCCCAGCTATTGTCCTGACTTCACAATCATTTCCAGCCCTGATCACTCTCCTGGGCTCTCATTCCCCATAGCCGGCTGGACAAAGATAAATCTGCCCCACCCAAAGTAACAGATCTAACAGCAGATTCATTATCATGGCTGCTGTCTTCTGCAAGAGTGCATCACCATGAGGAGAATCATTGCTTCAGAATTAGATTGGAGCAAATGGAAGCTAATGACTTTATGAGAAATCAAGATGCTGTTAAACAGATCCAAACAAATGAAAGAATAGAAGGCAATGTGAAATATCTCATGGGAAAAACCATTGACCTGGAAAATAGATCCAGGAGAGATAATTTAAAAATTAGTGGACTGCCTGAGAGCCATGACCAAAGTAAGAGCCTGGAAAGCATCCTCCAGGAAGTTCTCAAAGAAAACTGCCCTGATGTTTTAGAACCAGAGGGCAAAATAGAGGTTGAAAGAATCCACCGATCACCTCCTGAAAAAGATCCCAAAAATAAAACTCCTAGGAATATTATAGCCAGGTTCCGGAATTCCCAGATTAAGGAGAGAATATTACAAGCAGCCAGGAAGAAACAATTTGAATATTGTGGAAACACAATCAGGATAACCCAGGATCTGGCAGCTTCTACACTGAGGGATCGAAGGGCCTGGAATGTGATATTCCGGAGGTCAAGGGAGCTGGGATTAAAACCAAGAGTCACCTACCCAGCAAAACTGAGTATCATGTTTCAGGGGAAAATATGGTCATTCAGTGGAATACAGGACTTTCAAGCATTCTTGCTGAAAAAACCAGAGTTGAATAGAAAATTTGACATTCAGATACAAGAAGCAAGAGTAGCATGAAAAGGTAAACAGGGAAAAGAAATCATAAGGAACTTATCAAAGTTGAACTATTTTTTTTTTTTTAAGCAATCGGGGTTGAGTGGCTTGTTCGGGGTTGCATGGCCGGTTGTTGTTTCTGGGTGTGGTGCTGGGTGTCTGGGCCCGGATTTGATTCGGGTCGTCCCGGCACTGGAGCCGGTGCTCTTGCTAGCTGAGCCACCTGGCCAAAGTTGAACTATTAACATTCCTACATGGAAAAACAATAATTGTAACCTATGAAACTTTTCTCAGTAGTTGAAGGGATTAGAAATATATATATATGTCTTTATATGAGGGTATTCGGGCATATGAATACATATGTGAATGTGTGTATATACGTTTACAGGTATACATAGATAGAGGGCACGGGACCAATTGAACCGGAAGGGATGATACTTAAAAGGTGAAATTAAGAGGTGAGAGGAATATAATGAGAGGAGATGGGGAGAGACAGAGTGGGGCAAACTATCTCATACAGAAGAGGCAAGGGAAAATGGTTACAATGGAGGGGAAGAATAGGAAGGCAAAAGGGAATAGGTCAACCTTATTCCTATTGAATCTGGCTTGAGAAGGGAGAGAAATACACACTAAATAGGGGATTTCACCCTCCAGGAAGATAGGGGGGGAAGGGGATGTGAGGGGGGATGATGGAAGGGAGGGCAGGCTGGGGGGGAGGGAAGTTGGAAGCACCCACTTTTGAAAAGGGACAGGATCAAAGTAGAGAATAGAACAAGTGTGAGGTGGGATAGGAGGGAGGGAAATATAGTCAGTCTTTTACAATACATCTACTATGTTATTGTTTTGCATTAGCCACACATGTACAACCTATACTGAACTGCTTGTCCCCCCAGTGGGGGTGGGTGGCAGGGGGGGGAAGGGAATGAATCTGGAATTGAAAGTTTAAATCAAATATTCAAATATATATATGTGAGTGTATATATATATATATATATATACTATTATTAATACCATCTTACATGTAATTAAGAAAAAAGATATACAGGCACTGGGGCATAGAGATCCACTGGAAAAGTTGAAACGTGTATGGGAGAAAATATGGGAGAGAGCAGATCAGAGGTGGGGATATCCTGTGGGACTGCTGTTTTGGGGGGATGGGTGGGGGGAAAACGGGGAGAAAATTTGTAACTCAAAATCTGGCGGAAACGAATGATGTAAATCAGCAGTTAATAAAGCATTTAAATTAAAAAAAAAAAAGAGTGCATCACCAAACGTTTTATGCTCGGCTCACACCTGGCACGCTTGTACCCCCCTATCTGCTGCGTTTCCTTCCACATGCACTGTCTCAAGAAGTCTTCACCTGACACAGAGATGCAGGGCAGCTGTACATTCTAAGGACCCAAATGGACACTGAACACCCCACCCACCAGCACCAGCGGACAGGCTAAGCTACACGTCAAGCAGATCGGCTACTGGCCCAAGTCCCCTCGCCACTGTTGGCCTCAAGGAAAACTGCATTCTCACCAAAGCTTCTGGGAGAAAGAGCCCTCTTTAGAGGGATGCTCATTAAAAGGCCATCAGCATCATCAACAGCCAAATGAGCAGCAAGCCAGCCTCTGCTCTCCCCCTTAGCCTCTGGCCAGCTTCCCTAGAGAGTGGCACAGGCTCCCACCCCACACGAGGACTAGCACCCTGACTTTTCTTGGGGCTAGCTGCAGGGCTTGGGAGTGGGGGAAAGCGCGATCCTGGAGCTCAGCCATTCTGAGCTTCTGACTCCCCTGCCTCCAAGTTCCTTGTTGCCCTAAAGACAGCTCCAAGTTTACCTTTTGATTTTCTGAAAATCAACAGTTTCCTTGTTCCCCTTCAGGATAAAGACAAGAAAATTACCTAGTGTTCATTTTGTGGGTCTGAAAGCCTAGGTAGGGGTCAAGCACCAGACTGGTGGCTAGGTCATCGTTTTCACACAGCTCCTTGGCAGACATCCCAGAAGAAGGTACATAGCGACTCTGTCCTTCAAAGCCCGAAGTACCGCTACCTGGGAAAAGCAAGAAGCACCCGGATTACTCGCTTTGGCTGCTGTGCTAATCTCCTGAGTTTTCCAATCAATCAAATCAGCAATTCCCTGTCCTAATCAATGAGTGAAGAGTCAGTCAGACAGAGGGCCCTTGTGGTTTTCTGGGGCCCAGTTTCCTCCACTCCCTGGGTACTGGCATTTACATCACTCCCCAACCAAGGGGCCTACAGCCCTGGGGAATTCTCAGCTGCGTTCGTCTCCCTCGCCGCACAGGTGGGAACTTGGGAACAAAATCCCATGGCTTTAATAGGGCAACAAAGGAGAACACGGGGGAGAAGAAAAAGAGGTTACAGGTGGTTGGGGGCATAAAGAACTTTCAGCACGTAGAGGCAGAGAGTCTGGATCTTGGCCCTAAGAGGAGCCTTAAGAGAAAAGTTGGCCTTGACCCCTGCCTTTACTGGAGGTGAGTAAAACCTGCCATCTGACAGGTGAGTGTACAAAGTAAGGGGTATGAGGAAGGAACTGGCGTGAACTGCTCAACTGCTCAGCCCCAAGAATTTCAGGGACTGGAGGAAAATGAGATCATGAACTGAATGCTGGTTTAGAAGAGCCAACGTGGTCAGAGCAAATAACAGAAGCAACAGAGGCCGAGGCCTGAAGGCCAAGGGCCCCAGGTTGGGGGTGGGGTAGGGGGCTGCTGGCTGGGAGAAGCAGGAGACAGAGGGATGGCCCTGTATCATGTCACAAGGAAAAGCGGCTCTGCCTCTGTTGTCCAGGCTCTTCCCACCTCGTTCCTTCTCCCCCCTCTGACGGCCCTGATCTTCTTAGTCTCTGCCCCCAGGACCCAGAAGCAATTCTGACAAGTCTTCAGTCTGGGGTCTTGGATGGATGCTCTGTTCTGGGGAAGGAAGGAGGCCCTCACAGGCCTCATGCTCTCTCTAGTCTCCAGGGTCCAGGGGATACCAGGCTAATTCTGATCCCAGGAGAGTTGGGAGTCAGCATTCTACAGAATTTGAACTGGTCACCAGAGGGCTGGACTGAGTGAGACCAGCACCAGGTCACTGTGAAGTCTGTTTAGAAGAGGAAAGACTGGGGCTTGGACCTGAAGGCACTTGATCTCAACCCCGATCTCTGAAGTGTGGCCATCAGCAGCCCTTCTGGACCTTTGGAACAACTTTGGATCACCTTCTCTACAGCTCTGCATTTATCCCGAGTCACAAAGTATAGGTCTCTGAAGTGGCCCTGGTAGACACTGCAGGCCGGCACCTTGGAGCAGGCCCTGAGAGAGGAAGTGACCTGCCCAGGGTCACCCAGCCAGAATGGGAGCTCCATGGCTAGCTCCAGGTGCGCGCCTTCTGCCCCCTACCCTTGAAACAGACACCAATAAGAATGGACAATTTCTTGAAATAAAAAACGGGGGGCAGGAAGGGAGAGAGAATTTGGAACTCAAAATTTTGAATAAAAATGCTAAAAAAAATTGGGGGAAAAGTGGATCCCTTCCAACTAAGAGGCAAACAGATGATGACATAATTGTTTCATTGTGCAGTATTTAATACATCCCATGGGGAACTGGGCAGAGCAGGTGAAGTCGCTTCCGATTTCCTTGCTTACCCTCCAGGCCTCGGCCCTATTTCATCCAAAAACACTAAGATGGAGAATTGATTCTGCTGTTCATGACTATTTTTAAAACCCTCTATGGACAGGTTATCAAAACCAGATGCTAACAATCACTCTAGAACCCTTGAAAAAGGTGTGGCTGGACACGCTGCTGGGGCCCGAGTAGCTGCACTGTCCTGGTTTTACAGAAGGACGCAGCAGGCAGGTGTAAACTCTGGAGGACAGGAGGGGGCAGTTTCAAGCTGCAGACCCTAACCATGCCAGCCAGATTTCTGCATCGGGCATCCAGGGGACACTGGTGTCACTCACTCGCCATGACAAGAGCTGAACGGTGGCATTTTTCTTTTTGCTTTTTGGAGGGCGACTGGAGTTAAGTGACTTGGCCAAAGTCACACGGCTAGTTTTTGTGTTAAGTGTCTGAGGCCGGATCCAAACCCAGGTCCTCCTGACTCCAGGGACGGTGCTCTATTCACTGTGCCACCTAGCCGCCCCAAATGGTGGCATTTTTGAAGGAGGAATAAATGATTCTTCTGATATGCACGGGATGAAAATTGTCAAAGACAACAACAAAACAAAATGTGTTACTGGAGAAAGAACAGTGAGTGGCCCTGAGCACGGTGGCAATGCCTCAGAGGCCAAGCGTCCACCTACATCTGCTCGACCTCCTCTCCACTGCGCTCCGGCTGGTCTTCAGGGTGTCCTTCCCCGTGGGCTGAAGCTTGGACGGACTCGGCTGGTGCTCGCTAGACAGCTTGCCTCCATGTCTCCTGCCATTCACCACCATGTTCTTGGCGTCTCCCAGCCACTTCATGCCCACAGGCAGCCCGGCCCAGTGGCATTTAGTCCCTCTCTTCAAAGAGCTTGGAGAATAATTTCAATTTTCTCTCCTATGGAAACAAAAGATGGGAAAAAAAAGTAACTGGGGAGGCAAAGACAAGCAAGACCATTATGCTAAACAGGCCCGGAGAAAGGCACAACCAGCAGTGCAGCGGTCGCCTCTCCTGTTTGGGGCACTCCTGGCACTTCTTGAATCCCTCTATGATCTCATGCCTGGGAATTCAGTCCTAAGAGTGCCCCCCCCAGGCTCCTGAAGGGATGGCTACTAAGGGGCACCCACTTTACTTAACGACATCTGAGGTGCAAATCCCCACATGCGTGCCTTTATCTGGTCTTCCCCACAGCCCTTGGGAGGTAAGTACTATGGCCATTATACCCATTTTATGGATAAGGAAACCAAGGCTGGAAAAGGTGAAATGCCCTGCCCACAATCACCCCACTCACACCTGAAATAAGATCTGAACCCATGTCTTTCTGACCCCAAGCCCGACATTATTCCATCCCTTTATCGTGGCCTGTTTCTCTGAGCAGCAGGCAGTCTACAGACAATCTGCCCCCTCCTAAGCCCCACGTCCTCTCTACTCAAGTCAAAGCAGGCCAGGCACGGCATCTAAACGGAGCCCATCACTACTATCATCATTATTATTGGGAGCTAGGCTGCTGGGGGACAAGATGGGGGAAGTGACATGTGAAGGAAGGACTGGAGGAGAGAGATCAGACACAAGAAAACCAACTAAGAGGGGATTTTGATGGTCCAGGCAAGTAAAGTCCAAGTTGCAAGAGAAACTGAGGAGGTAAGAGTGACAAGAACTGAGAAAGTACATGGTGGGAAGAGGTGGCTGGAAGGCTGGAGCTGTCCCGACCAACACAGGGAGTTAAGAGGAGGGAGAACGACGACTTCCTTTTCAGCAGGATGAATCTGAAATGCCTACAGGACACCCAGGCTGATTTCTAGCCAGCACATGGGGATGTAGAAGGCCGCATATAGAGCTTTTTGGGTTATCTACATACAGATGACAGCTAAATCCACAGGGAGGGGTTTGTGTGGCTTTTTTGGGGAGGCAAGACAGATGGGGAGATAGAGGGTCATAGACATGGAGGGAGAGAGGAAGAGGGAAGAGGGAGAGAGGAAGAGAGGGATAGATAAAGAGGGAGGGAGAAAGAGGAAAGAGGGAGAGGGGGAAGGAGGGAGGGAGGGAGAAGGGGAAGGAGAGAGGGAGGGAGAGAGAGAGAGAGAGAGAGAGAGAGAGAGAGTATATGCACACTGAGGAAACTGCAAAGATCAGCAGTCATAAGGAAAACATGTCCAAGAGAAGGAAGGGGTGGGTGGTCAGAGGTATCAAATGCTGTGAAAAGATGAAAAAGGATGAGGCTTGAGAAAGGCCAACAGA
The DNA here is from genome assembly GCF_028583685.1 of Petaurus breviceps papuanus. NCBI lineage: Eukaryota > Metazoa > Chordata > Mammalia > Diprotodontia > Petauridae > Petaurus > Petaurus breviceps. The sequence continues at coordinate 4,583,352 of NW_027187322.1, forward strand.
CTCAGAAGAGATGGTTGTGACCACAGAGAGCACTCCTTCAGTGGGTGGTGAGTCAAGAAAGGGACACAGAGCCCTAAGCCCAGGGAGGAGTGAATATCAGCAGGTCAAATACTCCAAAGGCTCAAGAAGGCAAAGGCTGAGTAAAGGCTCATGGATTTGGGAATTAATAAAATCACTGGTAAAGCCTGGAGAGAGGGGAGGCAGGGGCTGAGAAGTGGAGTCGGCTGTGAAATCCTTGGCTGTCATCTAGCTTTACCTTCCTGTTTTACAGAAGAGGAAACTGAGACCCAGAAAAGGAAGTCACACTCCTCCAGGATGGACAGTCAGTGTCAACGTTACAAACAGAACTCAGATTGACCCCGTACAGGGTTCTTTCTGCTCTCCTGGAGAAGCCAATCTCCACTTTTCATTGTGCAAAGAAAACTAAAGAAGCCATTTCCTATAGCTGCTCTCAGAAATTCCTTTCTCCTCCTTCCCTTTATAATGCTCCAACAAATGTTGCCCAAGCTTCAAGTGCCAGCGTCTCTGCCGCAGCTTAAGCAAAGGCATCAGCAGCATCACAGCTTGGCCAGTGACTGTCTTGACACACCTGTTCCTTGTTACACTGGTTTGTCTCCCAGGTAAACTGCGCGGTCAAACTGAAACTCCTACTTGGTCCATCTTGTAATTGTTTCTAAATCATGACTAAAAACCCAGAGCCACAGAAGAGAACACAAAAGAGGGCAATTTCGAAGTCACCACAGGATATACAACAATTTTTCCTTTATTCAACTTTCTTTTAAGAGATTTTTTTCTTTTTTGCTTTTATCGTAGGGGCAATTGGGGTTAAGTGACTTGCCCAAGGTCACATGGCTAGTAGGTGTTAAGTGTCTGCAGCCAGATTTGAACTCAGGTCCTCCTGACTCCAGGGCCGGTGCTCTATTCACTGCACACCCTACCTGCCCCCATTTATTCAACTTTCTTACCAAATTTACTGTAATGATTCTTTTACTCAGGTTAATAAGGAAATAAGTGGCATAGATTTAGCTTGAAATCATAACAATATAACGCATTTAATTCAGAAAGATTCAGAATACTCAGGAGGTGCTATGTAATCTAAATTTTCCTACCTGCGAGTGCTAACTGACCCTCTTCTTCAAGGCCAAGAGTCAAAAGCAATACCGTGAGTGACCAGAGTTACAGAACCAGATTTTGCCGATGGCAGTATGCACAGAGCAATCCCTTCAATCTGTTCTTTACTAGAGATGGATGATGTGGGGAAGGGTGCCAAGGGCCGGGACCAAGAGCTGCCCCTGGAACCATGATCCAGTCCTCCTAACTACTGTGCCCAAGTCATTGCTGAAGGATCCATGACAAGGATGGCGTCAGCAGGGCTCCAGAAAGTCTGTCTTGCAACACTTTGTCCATGAGGTAGGAAGAAGAAATGGAGATGGAGGGTAACAACAGAAGAGCAAATCGGGAGTGACTGCAGTCCCCAGACGACAGGGTTCGAACTTGACTCTGCCCCCTTTCATCTTCAGAGAGGTCTCCAAACTTGAGGTGTTAACTGGGCACAGCAGGAGGCCATCAACAGAACCAAGGCTTCCGAGTAAAGACAATCAAATAGAGCTGAGAATAAATGGCATGATCTACTTGCTGATGACAGAGAAACACTGATTGATTTATGGGCTTGAAGCACAAGAAATTTCAGGCCATTTTTTCTAAGTTATGCTGCTGATGGGTAAAGTTTCATCACTCTCTAAAGCATATATCCCCTATGAAAGCAAGCTGGGATAAAATACATCCACACAGCTCCCATAAGCAAGCTGACAGAGCAGGCTATTGTTTGATAAGCCCAGAGACGCCAATTGCTGGATTAGAAACTCCTTTGAAGAAAACTGCTGGGAAAACTGGAAAGGGGTTTGGCAGACATCAGAGTGAGCCTAACACTTTACACCATATCCCAAGATAAACTCCAAATGAATATATGAATTAAATATGAAAGGTCCCCAAAAAATAGAGGAAAAGGGAAGGAAGTGCTTTGTATAACTATGGTGAGGAATAGTCTTAATTAAACAGGAATAGAACAATTCTGATTACACAACACAAAATAGTTTTTACATGACAAAGCCAATGCAGCTAGCAGTAGGAAAAAAAATCCGTGATGGTGGGAGGGGGGAGTCCTAACAGCCAATGTTGCTGATTAAAGATTGATACACATATCAATACAAATGCATAACAAAAGTCAATAATGGTTAAATGATATGCAAGCAGATTTCATGAGAAATGTAAGCTATGAACAAACCACATGAAAAACATTCCAAAACACTAATAAAAATAATGTAAATTGAAATTCTGATGTTATACCTCACACTTATCAAATTAAAAAAGATGACAAGAAACTGTATATATTGGAGTGGGGCAGGGGAAACTATGGGAAAGCAAGCACACTAATACCCTCGGTGGAGCTGTAAATTAATGCAACTATTCTAAAGAACTGGAAATTATGCTAAAAAGTCACCAAACCACGTGTATATAAGCCACTGCTAGCCATATACACATACAGACACACATATAACATATAACACAGACACACACACATAAATACCTCAGAGAGCTCAAGGAGAGAGAGAGGGGAAGGGCCCATAAGGACAAAAGTTAAGAACTGGAGGGAATGTGGGCGCCCGCTGCTTGGGAGATGGCTGAATGTGGCACATTCATTTTACAGAATATGGCGGTTCCATAAAAAATGACAGCTGAGTTCAAAGGAACCTGAGAAGATCTGAGTGAACCCTGGCAGGCAACCTTACTTATTACTGGGGAAAACACAGGCAGTGTGGTATGGGCTGAGCCAGGAAAGCAACTTGTGCACTGACCGCACTCATGGAAAGGAAAACAGCACAGCAAAGCTTCAGAGCTCGGCATGACCAGCGAAGATTCCAGGAGCCCAAGACGGGGCGAGCTCTTTTTGCTACTCAGTCAGTAAACATTCATCAGGTGCCTACTGTGTGCCAGGACCTGTGCCAAGTCTAGGAATGCCAAGAAAAGCAAAAGGTAATCCCTGCCCTCAGAAGCTTATAGTCTAGTGGGGGAAATGGCAAAGTCACAGATGTGGCAAACAATGCATAGAGAAGATAAAGAGGGAACAATCAGGCAAGAGAAGGCATCAGAACGAAACTACAGGAAACTCCCAGATTGGAAAATTCCATCTCCTAATGCAGGTCTGCTACTTTCTCTGTAATTCGTGTGTGTGCGTGTGGTGCGTGTGTGCGCACGTGCATCACCTAGAGGTCTGCGGTCTTTCAGCCAGTATTTGCACATGGGGCTTCCTGACCTGGAGGCCAGCTCTCTTTCACCCTGGCTGCCTCCTTACATTTCCATTCCATTCCCGTTCTTTACCGGAGCTCCCGTCTTCCTGCTAACAGAGATGCCTTGTCGGAATGTGACCAGTTGTGTCTGACTTACAGCAGCTCCTGGCTTAGCTCATTCACAGGACGACTCTGAGGGGGCAAAGGGCCTTCCTTCTGCCAACAAGTGATTCCCATTGAAGAAAGGCCTTCCAGAAGAACTCTAATGCCTTTTCTAACAGTTGCCAGGAGGGACTGGGGATTCGAGCTCAAATGGACAGACAGGTTCAGTATGTTTTTGTTTTCTGAGTGCCAGATCTGCCCAGTCAGCCCTGATGACTTAGCCGGTCACCAAGCATCAACACTGAGGACGGGCGGCAGCCAGCCAAGGTCACGTGGCAGGCAGCTTAGAGGAGCAGCACGAGACCAATTCCCGGAGCCCGGGTCTTTCCCTTCTCACAGATCAGTGCCGTCTCTCCAACGGGCCCCAGCTCACCGCACTCATGAACATCATCATTCCCACAGAATCATTTCAGGAACCTTCATTCAATCTAGCATGTCCCAAGATGAGAAGTCACTTGAGGTCACAGACTAAGGCAGATAAGCCAGGATTTGAACCCCAATGACTGAACAGTCACAGAAGCCATAAAAAAGTCAGGGAGGCCGTCCTTGCACTTGGCTACATGTCCTTTCCTTCCCCTGTTTCTCAGGGGAAAGAGGATCATGATGAAAGCACCGTAGGTGTAAAGGGGCCCAAGTCCATGGGGGACTGTGCCATTGACTCGGCCAACATCTGCAGCGCATCTAGAGAGCTAGCTTCACAAGGACAACTGGAGCGCGCTCCATAAGCAGAGACAGAAAAGATGGGGAGATGAGGGGCAATGTTGGAACAAAGAAAGTCCAAGTCCGAAAAGCACAAGGTTGTTAAAATTCTGAAAAGAAACACTGCAGGTGGGTGGGGAGGTGGTGCTGGAGGACAGATCAGCCACAATCTTCTGCTCCCTTCCTGAGTGACCCTTGGGCCTCAGTTGCCTCCTCTGTAAAATGAGAAGGTTGGGCTGGGGGCCTGGAGGCCCCCTGCAGCTTCATCTCAGCAGCTGTTTCTTGGATCCTCCTTCTCAAACTCACAGAAAAGGGGGTCCCTGGTCCACAAATAAGACTCTCTGCAGCACAGACTGACTTGATTTTAAAATGGGATATTATCTTGGCTTCAATGGATTTTATTTATTTTGTGAACTATTTCCCAACTCCATTTTAATCTGGTTTGGCCTCACATGGGAGGGCTGCAGGTGACCTCCTCGACAACTCTGGTTTAGGTGACTAGACCGCTCCAACCTGGGGCCGTCCACCATCCCTCAGAGGACTGGTGGGAGGCTTTTGTCTCTGGGCCTGTGGGGAATTAAGAGGCTCCAGGGAACCGAGCTGAGATAATCCTGTGGCCTCTGAGTCTGAGCCTAATGGATCTAGAAGCCGCTGCCATCCTCCAGGCTTCCAAGTCAGCGAGTGGTTTTTAAATGCCCGCTTAGCATTGTGCTAAGTGCTGGGTACACAAAGAAAGTCACTGCCCCACTCCAAACAAGAGTCCCTGCTCTCAAGGAGCTCCCAGTCTAATGTGAGAGACAACATGCAAAGAGCTCTATACAAACAAGCTAAATGCAAGATAAACTGAAGATTATCTGAGGCAGGGGCTGAGATGAAGGCTGAAGACAGGTGATTCTTATTTCTACTGTCAAATATAAATAAAAGGAAACAAGATGCAGTCAACAAAAGACTTCTGGGGATGCTCAGAATTAGGAGTGGGAGCTAAAAACGGTTTAAAGAAGGGGCCTCATGTTGCCCACTATACAGCCCCAGGAGCACCCTGCCAGTGACAGGTTTTGCAAAAAAAAACAGAACACAGGGTTCTTCACAGTAAATTCTACTTGTAGAGAAAACAAGCACTTCCTCTAGACAGATACGTCCACTTCCTGGATTATTCAGTGACACCACTTTGTCTGAGGTCCTCTTGGGTGGGTCAAGGCCCTTGTGACAGAATTCCCATCTCACACTGGGATACCAACAGCTCCCCCTGGGATATCTCACCCAGTGGCTGTGAAATCATCACAAATGCCTCTGGGGAAAAAGTGATGTGCTAAAGACCAGAAGCCAGGTAGAAGTCTTTGGGAGATCTTTACACAGAGAAAAGAAGCAATCTTTCCAACCATTTTCACTGACTGTGCTCCACGTTCAGTCAAGGCCAGCATCCCCACAGGACACCGACACTTATGTAGAGTTTTAGTTGTTTAACATGCCTTCCCCTTTGAGATACAGGAAAACGAAGGGAACTCCGAGGTAGGCTTCTAAAGCCCGGAGCTTTGTTCGATACAGCAATTGTTACAATGCTGCTGCCGGTGTGTACAATGTCCTGGTTCTGCTCACTTCACTCTGTATCAGTTCATGTAAGTCCTCCCCGGTTTTTTCTGAACCCATCCCCTTATTTCTTATAACACAATAACATTCCATCATAATCATATACCACAACTTCTTCAGCCATCCCCCAACGGATGGGCAATCCTTTAGATTCCAATTCTTTGCCACCAGAAAAATATCAATCTTTTTGTACCCATGAGTCCTTTTCTTTCTGTTTTGATCTCTTTGGGATACAGACCTAGTAGGGGTGGTGTTGCTGGGTCAGAAGGTATGCCAAGTTTTATAGTCCAAACTGTTCTCCAGGATAGCTGGCACCAGTTCACAGCTCTACCAACAATGCATTAGTATCCCTATTCTTCCAGCATGTCATTCTGCTTTTCTGTCGTGTCAGCCAATCTGATAAGTGTGAGGCAGTACCTCAGAGAGAGTCTAATTTGCATTTCTACAGCATTTTTTTCCATATGACTAGTTTTAATTTCTCCTCCCAGAAACTGCTTGTCCATATCCTCTGCCCATTCATCAATCAGGAAATAGCTCTTATTTTTATAAATTTGGCTTAGTTCCCTATATATTGGAGAAATGAGGCCTTTACCAGAGAAACCCGCTAGTCTAACTTCCCCTCCCCCATCCCAGTTTCCAGCTTTCATTCTAATTTTGGTTGCATCTGTTTTGTTTTTATCTTTAAGAATCTGGTCGTACTGCTATTTGGTCCATATATGTTTCTTAGTAGTGATATTACTTAATTGTCCATTGTACCTTTTTGAAAAATCCTCTGATTATCTCTTTTAATTAGGTTCATGTAGGCTTTTTGCTTTGTCTGAGATCACGATCACTACCCCTGCCTTTTTTTCTTTTTTACCATGGCTGAAGCATAACAGATTCTGCTCCAATCCCTTATTTTAACTCTGTATGTGTCTTTCTGTTTCAAGTATGTTCCTTGCAAGCAACATATTGTTGGATTCTGGTTTCTAATCCATTCTGCTATTCATTTCCATTTTATGGGAGATTTCATTTCATTCACATTCATAGTTATTATTACTGTGTATTTCCCTCTTTTCTTTCTTCTGTTTATCTATCTTTTTAGACTTTCCTTCCTCAAAAGTCATTATTTTGTTTCTGACCACTATCTCCCTTTTATCACTCTCCCCCCTCCTCTTATCTTGTTCCCTTCTTATTTCCCGGTTGGATAAGGCAGATTTCTATGCCCAACTAAGTGTGTATATAGTCTTCCCTTTTTGAACCAATTCCAGTGAAAAGTGAGATTTAAGCATTACCTGCCACCACCCCTACTTTCCCCTCAACCTCCATAAAAGCTTTTCCTTTTGTACCTCTTTTACATGAGACAATTTTCCCCAGTCTCTCCCTTCTTCTTCTCCCAGTACATCTCTCTTTACCACCTACCCATATTTTTAAAGATCATCTCAACACAATCAACTCACTCTTATGCCCTCTATGTAGACTCCTCCTAACTGCCTAATAATGACAAAGTTCTCAAGATTTATATGCATCACCTTCCCCATATAGGAATATGAACAATTTAACCTTATCAAGTTCCTTATGATTTTTCTTTCATATTTACTTCTTAATGCTTCTCTTGAGTCTGTCTGAATGTCAAAAGTTCTATTCAGCTCTGGTCTTTTCATGAGGAATGTTTTATTAGTCTTCAATTTCATCTTTAAATGAAATTAGATTATTTTTTCCCCTGAAGAATTAAATCAGTTTTGCTGGGTAGGTTATTCTTGGTTGTAATTCTAGTTCTTTTGCCTTCTGAAATATCATATTCCAAGTCATACACTCCTTCAGTATGGAAGCTGCTAAAACTTGTGTGATCCTGCCTGTGGCTCCATGATATCTGAATGATTTCTTTCCGGCTGAGTGAAGTATTTTCTCCTTGATCTGGGAGCTCTGAAATTTGGCTATAATGTTCCTGGCAGTTTTCATTTTGGGATCTCTTTTAAGAGGTGATTGGCAGATTCTTTCCATTTCTATTTTACCCTCTTTCTGGTTCTAAAATATAATTTTCCTTTATGATTTCTTCAAATATGATGTTCTTTTCTTGATCATGGCTTTTTTCAGAAAGTAGATAATTTGGCAGAGTGAACCCCACCTGCTCCAACCCCCACTCAGACCCTGAAAACATAGTAACTATTGCCCCAGGGCAAAACCCTCTACAGTAAAGGCTTGGGAACCCTAGAGGAAAGGTGTGGCTAGGGCCCTGCCTCAAAATGGGTAGAAAGCAGACCACAAAGATTCTGGAGTCCTACTATCCTCAGAGGAAGGAGCCAAACTCAGAGGGAGACAATGTGGACTCCACACCCACAGCTGAAACATCAACAGGGAAGGGGTCCCAAGCACAGAAAGCTCTCCTAGATAAGCTCAAAAGGAACTTTGAAAACCAAATGAGAGAGAAAAGACAAAATGAACAATTCTTTTAAAATCAAAATTGCAGAATTAGAAAAACATTCCAATGAAGCTCCAAAAACTAACCAAGGAAAATGATTCGCTAAAAACCAGAATCAACCAAATTGAAACAAATAACTCTATGAGGAACCAAGAATTAGTCAAACAAAACAACAAGAATGAAAAATTAGAAAAAGAGGTAAAATATCTCAATGGAAAAATAACTGACTTGGAAAACAGATCCAGGAGAGAGAATCTGAGAATCATAGACCTACCAGAAAATCATGATGAAAAAATGAGCCTGGACAACATTCTCCAAGAGCTCATTAAGGAAAACTTCCCTGAGATACTAGAATCTGAGGGTAAAATAGAAATCGAGAGAATCCACCAGACACCTGCTGAAAGAGATCCCAAACTGAAAAGTCCTTGAAATGTTGTGGCCAAACTCAAGAACTACCAGGTAAAAGAGAAAATACTTCAAGCGGCCAGAAAGAAACAATTCAAATATCAAGGGTCCACAGTGAGGATCGCACAGGATTTGGTAGCCTCTACACTGAAAGATCAGAGGCAGTGGAATACAATTTTCTGGAAGTCAAAAGAGCTCAAGTTACAACCAAGGATCACATACCCAGCGAGACTGAGCATATTCTTCCAGGCAAAGAGATGGTCATTCAACGATATAACAGAGTTCCAGGCCTTCCTGATGAAAAAGCCAGAGCTCAATGGAAAATTCAACCTCCAATTACGAGATGCAAGAGTAACAAAGAAAGGTAAATAAGGAAAACACACACACACACACACACACACACACACACACACCCCCTGCTATTTAATAAGAGCAAACTGTTTATAGACAAGTAGAAGGTATGAGTATAAATTACTCAAAATGATGATTAAAAACATCTTATTAAGGGCTACAAAGGGACTGCAATGGAAGAAGAGGAATGAATGAAGTGGAAAAGGGTAAATTATGCCACACAAAGAGGCATAAAAACAATATAGCAGAGGAAAAGAAGGGAGGGAGATGAGAATCATATGAGCTTTTCCCTCATTGGGTCTGGTGCAAGGAGGGAATAACAACCAGTTAAGCATAGGGATCTATGGAGAAGAGACACAAAAAGTATCATTTTAGAGGGAAAGAGGAGAGGGAGAGGAGTTTCACATGAGATTTGTTCTTGTCACCCTTGGTGCAAAGAAGAAATAACATACTTCATTAAGAATAAAAATATCCTACAGGCAGTAGGAGGGGGAAAGGGCTATGAAAGGGGGCGGGTGGTTATTAGGGAGGGAAGAAGTAAGGGGGAAGGGGAGGAAAAGGGAGGGGGGCTGATAAGGGAATACTGAGGGAGGTGGTGGTCAAAAGGAAAACTATTAAGGGGGGGAAGGGAGAAGGGGAGAAAAATATATAAGCATTAACAGGGAAGGGAATAGGATGGAAGGAAATAAACATAATGATCATAACTGTGAATGTGAATGGAATGAACTCTCCCATAAAAACGGAGGCAGATAGCAGAATGGATTAAAAATCAATCCTACAATATGCTGTTTACAAGAAACACATCTGAAACAGAGGGATACACACAGGGTAAAGGTAAAAAGGCTGGAGCAAAATACATTATGCCTCAGCTAAAGTAAAAAAAGCAGGGGTAGCAATCCTTATCTCAGATAAAGCAAAAGCAAAAATTGACTAATTAAAAGAGATAAGGAAGGCAACTATATCCTGCTAAAAGGCACCATCGAAAATGAAGCAATATCATTACTTAACATGTATGCACCAAGTGGTGTAGTGTCCAAATTCCTAGAGGAGAAGGTAAAGGAATTAGAGGAAGAAATAGATAGCAAAACTATACTAGTGGGAGACCTTAATCTCACCCTCTCTGAGCTTGATAAATCCAACCTCAAAATAAACAAGAAAGAAGTTAAGGAGGTGAACAGGATTTTAGAGAGGGTAGATATGATAGATCTCTGGAGAAAACAGAATGGGGATAAAAAGGAATATACCTTCTTCTCAGAGGTAGATGGCTCATACACAAAAATTGACCATGTACTAGGACATAAAAACCTCACAAGTCAGTGCAGAAAGGCAGGAATATTAAATGCATCCTTCTCAGATCATGATGCAATAAAAATTACATGCAATAAAGGGCCAGGGAAAGACAGACTAAAAACTAATTGGAAACTAAACAATTTGATCCTAAAGAATGAGAACAAGAAATCATAAAAACAATCAGTAAGTTGAATGAAGTTCAAGAAGAGAATGATAATAATGAGACAACATACCAAAATTTGTGGGATGCAGCAAAGGCAGTTCTTAGGGGAAGTTTCATATCCCTGAGTGCATACATGAATAAATTAGAGAAAAGAGAGGTAAATGAATTGGGCATGCAATTGAAAAAGCTAGAGAAAAAAATTGAAAATCCCCAATTAAATACTAAATTAGAAATACTGAAAACCAAAGGAGAGATTAATAAAATTGAAATTAAGAAAACTATTGAATTAATAAATAAAACTAAGAGCTGGTTTTAGGAAAAAAAAACAATAAAATTGATAAACCATAAGTCAATATGATAAAAAAAGAAAGAAAACCAAATTATAAGTATCAAAAATGAAAAAGGTGAACCTACCACCAATGAAGAGGAAATTAAAATAATTAGGAATTATTTTGCCCAGTTGTATGCACATAAATTTGACAATCTTAGTAAAATGGATGAATATTTACAAAAATATAGGTTGCCCAAATTAACCGAAGAGGAAGTAAATTACTTAAATAACCCCATCTCGGAAAAAGAAATCGAACAAATCATCAGTGAACTCCCTAGGAAAAAATCTCCAGGGCCAGATGGATTTACTAGTGAATTCTATCAAACATTTAAAGAACAATTGATTCCAATACTCTACAAACTATTCTAGAAAATTAGTGAAGAAGGAGTCCTACCAAATTCTTTTTATGACACAAATATGGTACTGATACCTAAATCAGGAAGAGATAAAACAGAGAAAGAAAATTATAAACCAATCTCCCTCATGAATATAGATGCAAAAACTTTAAATAAAATATTAGCAAAAAGACTACAGCAACTTATCACAAGAATAATATACTTTGATCAGATAGGATATATTCCAGGAATGCAAGGATGGTTTAATATTAGGAAAACCATCAGTATAATTGATCATATCAGCAATAAAACTAGCAAAAAAACACATGATTATCTCAATAGATGCAGAAAAGGCTTTTGAAAAAATACAACATCCATTCCTATTAAAAACACTAGAAAGAATAGGAATGAATGGAGCCTTCCTTAAAATAATAGGTAGCATCTATTTGAAGCCATCAGCAAGTATTATATGTAATAGGGAGAAGCTAGAAGCATTTCCAGTAAGATCAGGGGTCAAACAAGGATGTCCACTATCACCCCTCTTATTCAATCTGGTGCTAGAAATGTTAGCAGTAGCAATTAGAGAAGAAAAAGAAATCAAAGGAATCAAATTAGGCAAAGAAGAGACCAAGCTATCACTCTTTGCAGATGATATGATGATATACTTAGAGAATCCTAGAGAATCAAGTAAAAAACTTCTTGAGACAATAAATAAATTTGGCAAAGTTGCAGGATATAAAATAAACCCACATAAATCCTCGGCATTCCTGTATATTTCTAATGAAATTCAGCAGCAAGAGATAGAAAGAAAAAACCCATTTAAAGTTACTGCAGACATTATAAAATATTTGGGAATCCACCTGCCAAAACAAACCCAGGACCTATATGATCACAACTACAAAACACTTTTCACACAAATAAAATCAGATCTAACTAATTGGAAAGACATCAACTGCTCGTGGCTGGGTCGAGCTAATATAATAAAAATGACAATTTTACCTAAATTAAATTATATATTTAGTGCCATACCAATTAATTTACCAAGAAACTACTTTATAGAGCTAGAAAAAATAGTAACAAAATTCATTTGGAAGAACAAAAGGTCCAGAATATCAGGGGAATTGATGAAAAGAAATGCTAGGGAAGGTGGACTAGCTATACCAGATCTCAATCTGTATTATAAAGCAGCAGTCCTCAAAACTACTTGGTACTGGCTGAGGAATACAGTAGTGGATCAATGGAATAGATTAGGCACACGAGACTCAGCAGTCAATGACTATAGTAATCTTCTATTTGATAAACCTAGAGACCCCAGTTTTTGGAATAAGAACTCACTATCTGACAAAAACTGCTGGGAAAACTGGAATATAGTATGGCAGAGACCGGGCATAAACCATTATTTAACACCATATACCAAAATCAAGTCTAAATGGGTGCATGATCTAGGTATAAAGGCTGATACTCTAAGCAATCTGGGAAAGCAAGGAATAGTTTATCTGTCAGATTTGTGGAGAGGGAAAGACTTTATGACCAAACAAGAATTAGAGGGCATTATAAAATGCAAAATGGATAATTTTGATTACATTAAATTGAAAAGCTTCTGTACAAACAAAGCCAATGTAACCAGGATTAATAGGGAAGTGGAAAATTGGGAAAGAATTTTTACAACCTATGTCACTGATAAAGGACTCATTTTTAAAATATACAGAGAACTGAGTCGAATTTATAAGAATACAAGTCATCCCAATTGATAAATGGTCAAAGGATATGAACAGGCAGTTTACAGAGAAAGAAATTAAAGATATTTATAAGCATATGAAAAAAATGCTCTAAATCACTATTGATTAGAGAAATACAAATCAAAACAACTCTGAGGTACCACATCTCACCGGCCAGACTGGCTAAGATGACAAAACAGGAAAATGATAAATGCTGGAGAGGATGTGGAAAAATTGGAACACTAATGCACTGTTGGTGGAGTTGTGAACTGATCCAACCATTCTGAAGCGCAACCTGGAACTATGCCCAAAGGGCTATAAATAAGTGCATACCCTTTGACCCACCAATATCACTTCTAGGGTTGTATCCCAAAGAGATCATAGAAGTGGGAAAAAGACCCATATGTACAAAAATATTTATAGCAGCTCTTTTTGTGGGTGCAAAGAATTGGAAATTAAGGGAGTGCCCATCAATTGGGGAATGGCTGAACAAGCTGTGGTATATGCGTGTTATGGAATACTATCGTGCTATAAGAAACGAGGAGCAGATGGACTTCACATTTACCTGGAGAGGCTTATACAAACTGATGCTGAGTGAGAAGAGCAGAACCAGGAGAAATTTGTACACAATTTCAGACACAACGTATGTGTGATGATCCAGCTTTGACAGACTGGACTCTTCTCAGCAATGCAGGATTATAAGTCAAACCCAAAAGACTCATGATGGAGAGAGGTTTACATCCAGAGAAAGAACTGAGATTGAACCCAGACTGAAGCAAACTACCTGCCCTTTTTCGTTTTCTTGTTTGGTTTTGTTTCCTCTTTCCCATTGCTTATTCCATCTGATACAATCCTTCTTTATAACCTGACTAATGCCTAATGTGAAAGTATTTGCAGATACTATACCTGATTATATGCCACCATGGGGGGGAGGGGAGGGAGAGAAAATGTGAAACTCAAGGAATTGTGGTATCTTGTAAACTAAAAGTAAACAAATTAATAAAGACCAAAAAAAAAAAAAGTCCAGTAATTCTTAAATTACCTCATCAAACTATTTTTCAGGTCAGTTGTTTTTCCAATGAGTTATTTCAAATTTTCTTTCATTCTTTTAGCTCTGTTTAATCAATCATTTCTTGACTCTTTTGGAATCATTAGCTTCCACCTAAAAAATTCTAATTTTTTTTTTTTTTTTGCTTTTTAGAGGGGAAGGCAGGGTAATTGGTGTTAAGAGATCTGCCTAATGTCACAGGGCTAGTGTTAAATATCTGAGGCTGGATTTGAACTCAGGTCCTCCTGACACCAGGGCTGGTGCTCTATTCACTATGCCACCTAGCCACCCCCTAAATTCTAATTTTTAAGGAATTATATTCTTTAGTGAGCTTTTGCACCTTTTTCCACTTAGCTAATCCTTCTTTTTAAGGAGTTATTTTCTCCCATGAATTTGTGTGCCTCTTTTATCGAGTGGTTAATTTTTTATAATTTTTTTGCATCACTCTCATTTCTTTTCCTAATTTTTCCTCTACCACTTTTAACTCTTTCTTTAGTGCTTCTAGGAATTCTTGTTGGGCTTGTGTCCAATTTGCATTTTTTTCTTTGAGGTTTTACTGATAACCGGGTTCACATTATTGTCATCTTTTGAGCTGTGTCTTGACACACATTGTCCGCTCATTTTTCCAGCCTACTTCTTGACTTTGAACTTTATGTTAAATGTGACCTCTGCTCGCCTAAGGGTGGGGAGACCCTTCCAAGTTTGGGGCCTCCCTCACATGCTGTTCTCAGAGCTAGTTTTGAAGGGTCTCTAAGTTCTGGAGGCTTCAAGGTGATGTGCTCCCAGAAGAGGTGTCATCACTGCTCTCCTTGTTTTGCTCTGGTCTTTACCCATCAAGGGCTGCAGTTACAAGCTCTAATCTTCCTCGTGGCCCTTGGGGACTGTGACCAGGCCTCCTGATCCCCTGCAGTAAGAAGCGCTAATGCTCCTCTTTCCCCTGAAATGCCTCTGGGCTGAGAGTTTCAGAAGCAGCTGCCTCTGCTGTTGCAGCCCCCTTCGAGATCTGTCACTGATGCTGCAGTCCACGCTGGTGCCACAGACCTCTCCTTCTCAGCTGGAAAACTGTCTCACCCCTATCTTTTGGTGGCTTTGTCTTAAAGTTGTTTGGGGGGAGGGGGACATTAAGGGAGCTCAGCTGAGTTGCTGCTTCTGTTCTACCATCTTGGCTCTATCCAATCTCTTCTTTATATCTGTAAAGTAGCATAAGTAATATCTCCTCTCAAAGGAGAAATAGGTTTGGTAAGCTCTGAAAGTCGAGAAGTCCCTCCTTTGCAGAGCTATGGGACTATACAACACAGCTCTCAATTTACATACATTCACATTATATAAATCTGACTTTACATAAAGAATTCTGAAAGAAATCTGCATTTCAGGACCCACCCATATTAATATAATTAATCTCCTGTCCCTTGGCTCAGCACTCCAGGACACACAGAGCCCCACCCCTGCCCCCCAAATAAAACAGCCTCCAAGGGAAATCAGAAGAACCAACCTCTGGTGATGAGAAACTCACTTCCCAATATCTATTCCTCTACTTAGCCATCACCCACTAATTTACCACTTCTGTCCTCTGGGTCTTATTGGGTTGATCAGAGTTCTTATGTCTTTCAAAGTTCTTTGTCTTTACAATGTTGGTGTATATATTCTTCTCACAATAACACCCATGATTCCAGAGGACCAATGATGACACATAATAGTCACTTCCTGATGGAGGGGCGAGAGATTCAAGGTGCCAAACGATACACATTTTGGAGAGAACATGTGTAGAGTTGACCTGATTCACCAAAGAGTGAAGATGGAGAAGGAAGGAGAATATAGCCACTTAATGGGTAATGGCCTGGGAAAGAACTGAAGGATTGGAGGCCACGGTATGGACAAAGAACAAGGTCTAGGGTTGCAAGGCAGAGGATGGAAGTGATGAATTAGTGGGTGATGCCTGAGGTGGAGTGGAGGAGTAGGTCACAGGAAGTGACTAGGTTGAGGAATTGGGAGGTTAGGCTGTTTGAAAGTCCGCCAGTATGAAGCCAAGAGTCGAGGAGAAAGAAAACCTTAAGAGTCAGACACTGAACTCACTGAGGAAAGAATGGGAGTGTCCTGAAGGTTAAAAGATAATAGCTACCAGGATCCGGGTGGCAGAAATGAATGGGGTGAACCTCAAAGAGGAAAGGTGGCACTGGTGGTAGTGGGAAAACCTCAAGTGGTCATGGGGAGGTAAGAGTATTCCAATTTCTCCACTTAAACCAGGGAGTCCAGAGAGAAGTAGCAAAAATACAATTGAGGATGGAAAGGGAGGCCATGTCTCCAGGAGGGAGCCAGAGAATAAGAGGAGGGGGAAGGGAAGAGATGCCAGACTGTGCCCACAGAGCAGGCATCCAGAGGGCACCATGCAGGGGGTGGCTAGCTTCAGGGTCATTGGGAATGGAAGGAGATGGGAATAAAGCCCAGACCAGGACTGAAATGACGCTACCCTGGGTTTCATAATCACTGGAATGGAGAAGGCATGACTGGGGAGAGCAGGGTGGCCTCAGCATACCCCACACCCTCAAAGCTCCTCAAAGGTAGGGACTATGTTGTATCCCCAGTGCCTAGCACAGTGCCTCAATACTGGGTATGTTTCAATACTAGAATTATAACGAATTCTTCTATAACAAGTTCTAAAGTCTATTAATGACCCTGACCCCAAGCAATCAAAATATCCTAGCCATCTAACTAAGCACGGCTCAGTCTCATCCAGAAAGCTTGGCAGATACTGAGGTGAGTGACCCCAGCCCAATACATCCATGAATGAGACCGCCATGGCTGGGAGGCTGCACTCACCAGCAGGGCTGAAGCTGGAGGGTCTTCTCTGCCAGCTGCTCTATAAGAAGTGGGAGGCCTGTGATGGAACTGGAGGAACCACTGAGGGGGGTCTGTTTTCTTTTCTAATGTATATGACCTTATTGACCAACATGAAAGACAAATAATTTTGCTACCATGGATATAGGTCACACTATAACAACAAGCCTTAATTAAGGACCAATGACAGTGCCAGGCTCTGTGCCAAGTAGTGTATTCAAATGATAATCACTTGTGGCACTGCCAAGCTCCTAATGGTAAGGGTGGGGTGGTCCAAAAATTCATCTTTGCCTCTGGCCCTATACAAAGACAGCTTTCCCAAGCTCCCACATCCCAACAAGAAGCAGAGACCACAGAGCAGAAATGCTGTGGCAGCATGCCACTCCTCAGAATCTCACAGGCCCTGGGTGGATGGAGAGTAAAGCTCAGAGTCCCCACCACTTTGGGTTCTAAGTTGTATCTGACTGCAGGGAGAGAGAGAAGCCTATAAGAAGAGAAGATGGCAAACAGGTGCCAGGGCACGTGCATGTGGCCCCAGGGCTGCTAGAATCATGTAAGATGAGAACATCTGGCCCAGACAAACCCCAATAAAAAGCATTTTAGACACTCTAAACAAATTTCAAAATAGTTCCGACCAAACTTTAAACAAAGAACATTAAAAGAATGAAATTAGTTTTCAAATGCATTATAAAGGAGGTACAGTAAAAGGGGGAATCCCATTCACCCCTGATGGCTAATATTCTGCGTCCAATCTGTGCTGGCTGCCCATTTCCCATCCCAGCATCTTCTGAGTATGAATTGACTGACTCTGGACAAAATTCCCAAAATATAAGCCACCTGTATTAAGAAATAGAAAATAAACAGAAATAAATGAAATCCAGATTATTTCTGAACTCATTTTGGCCATTAGTTCCCTCTTTCTCCTTAATTTAAAAGATTGTGAAAATACATAAATTCAATTAATTTCCCTTCCCACTTCTGTCTGCTAAAGAATAATGTAATTCCAAGGGATAAAAACAAATGGATTGGAGAAATGGCCAAAGACTTGGCATTCTACAAGGTGGAAAAATTGGCACTGAAACACTGAGCAAATGATACTTTAAGATCAAAGTATAATACAAATTATCCCTGAAGATTTTCACTGAATTATATACCAAGGGATCCATTAATAAAAATGAAATTTTGAACAATCTTTTGAATGACATAAATTAGAGACTTTGAAATGTGAGCATCTGAAAAATTTTTCCTAGTGCCTTTCAGAAACTCTTTTTGAAGAACAGACCTGGCTTCCTTATTTTTTTTTAGAGGGAGTCACAAAAGCTGTCTTGCCCAGCTGGGTGCTGTTGTCAGAATTCATGACAGTTATTTAGCAAACACTTAGGCTTGCAAAGTATTTCACAAACATTATCTCAAGTGACCCTCACAACAATCCTGTGAGGTAGCCAGGCCAAGTATGATTATCCCCATTTTACAGATGATGATTAAATCGTTTGCCCACAGTTACACATCTGGCAGGTACCAGAGACAAAAATCCCCCCCGCCCCGCCCCTGGGCCTCCTGTCCACACCAGGATGCCTTCTGGGATTTGGTTGGGTTTGGTCAAGCTTGGATCAGGCAGAGAGTGCAACAGCCACTCACAGGCCTGATTCCACTGCTCCCTGGCCTTCCTTGGGCACTCTGGGCACCTCACTGCATTTTATCAGGGCATTAGCCCTATGGCAAATTCAACTCTTCACCACAAGCAATTTACCAGTACCAGTCTCCCCTTTCACTGCAGTTACAGACAAATGCCACCTCCCCTGGCCAATATCTGCTTCTAATGACGCTCCCTGTGGACAGGTATGGAGGCTAACTTGCCCTTACATGGGGACCCCTAGTTCAAATTGTGTTGTTTAGTCATTTTTCAGTCATGTTCAATTCTCCATGACCCCATTTGGGGTTTTCTTGGGAGAGATACTGGAATGGTTTGCTATTTCCTTCTCCAGATCATTTTACAGATGAAGAAACTGAGGCAAACAGGGTGAAGCGACTTGCCCAGGTCACCCAGCTAGTTAGTATCTGAGGCCAGATTTGAACTGAGGAAGAGTCTTCCTGACTCCAGGCCTGGCACAGATGTACACTGGGCCACCTAGCTATCCTTATGAATTTATACATAGTTCTAGGGTTTTCTATCTCTTCACATCTTATCAAAGCCCACGGCCCTCCCTTTCTAATCAGTGCTCACATACACTGCTGAATATGACCAAGCCAGAACACCCCTCTTGGTAGAACTGTGAATCCAAGTAAATCAGAGCAAAGGGAAGGAAGGCCTTTTCCCCAGGAGAAGACCAAGAATTAGGGCTTCGCTTCTAGCTGGCCTGGCCTCCAGATTCCAGCTTCTTACTTAGAGTTGGGCACCAAGTTCTTGAGGGAGGTGAGGACAGGGGCAAAAAAGTCATTCCTCTGAGAAGTGAATGTGACTGAGGCAAGAAAGAGCTTCTGGGAGCTTGGTGTGTGCACACAAGGAGACAGACTTCACTGAGTACTCATCTGACCAGATGCTCACCCGTGTGTGGAGCAGAAAGTCCACACTCCACACACAAAGTGCTACAAATTGGGCTCTGGCCCATCCTTCTAGGCTTCTTTCCTACCACTCGCTTCTCATCTCCCATCTCTAAACCTTTGTACACACTTGTCTCCCCTGCCCTGAAGGCACTTCTTTTCCCCCAATTTTTTTTAAAACAATTTTATTTTAAGTTTCAAGTTCCAGAGTCTAACCCTTCCTCCCCTCCCCCCATCTGAGATGGCAAGCAATCACATTAGATTATACATGTGCAATTATGTAAAAAATCTACGTTTTAGGCATTTTATACAAGACTGGAATAAAAGGAAAAAAATGAAATAATGTGACAATAGTCTGCTTCAGTCTATATTCAGTCAATATCAGTTCTTTCTCTGCAGGTGGACAGTGTCCTTCATCAGTGGTCCTTTGGGATTGTCGTGGATTGTATTGCTGAGAACACCTAAGTCATGGTCTTCACTGAACAACACTGCTGTTACTGTGCACAACGATCTTGTGGTCCTGTTCCCTTCAACATGCATCAGTTCATGTCAGTCTTTCCAGGCTTTTCTGTAATCATCCTGCTTGTCATTTCTTACAGCACAATAACATTCCATGCCAATCATATACTGCAGCTTGTTTAGTCATTACCCAACTGATGGGCATCCTTGGACTTCCAATTCCTAGCCACCATCTTGCACCTCTTAAGCTAGACCTTCCTGATCCCGGACTTCTTCCAAAGCCTTGCCTTTCCTGATCTGACCCTGTCCCAACATCCACATGGCTTTCCAAGCTGTCCTACACTTACTTCTCTGTGGATATCAATGTAGCCCCTCACCACACAGTAAGCACCTTGACGGCACAGACTGTCTTCTTTTTTGTTTGTCTCTCCTGCCCCTAAGCATAGTAGTCTGAACACGGTAGGCACTTAATAAATGCTTGTTAATTAAAATCAGTAACTGCTATGAAGTCCTTTGTTTACAGCTCTGCTACTATCTAGCATGCCACAGCCCATTACAATATCCTCCCACCTCCCCTTACAAAAAAGGGCAGATCAAACAAGATGGTGGCTTGGAACTCCCCTCCAGAAGAAGAAATCTAATGAACTTCTCGGTCTACTCCCAGGGAATTTGCTCATTTCCCAAAGTACTTTTTCTGCAGGTCTTAAATCAGCTTACATCCCTTGGCTCCAAACCCAGAGACAAAGGGAGATGGCTACACAACAAAGCCAGGGATGGGGCAGCCAGGAGCTGGGGTTGAAGCCTTCCTCCTCCCCCTCCTCAGTTTCACTGCTGGCCCAGTGGAAGGTTTTATTCTACCTTCCTTTGAGAATCTACTCAGTCAGTATTTTGATTTATGGTGTTACTGGGAGGGGAGCACTAAAGACTCTTTGATACCTAGCAATGAGCGATTCTGCTTTCTGAGGCACACAATTACCTAACTGGGCTCTGTCTGAACACTAAGACTGGGGGGGGGGGGAGAGTATGAGGGCTGAGCAACATGAATACAACCATCAGATTTCTTGTTCTGTCATCAAGAAGTAATTTCCCTGCAACCCCTAACCTCATTATCCCCCTTAAAAGTCCCCACAAATATTCCTTCAAAATTCAGCAATCTGGGGAAAAAAGGGGGGGGGTAGCAATATATAGGATAGATATTTAAGCCATTCTTCAATTTTTTTTTTTAAAGCAATCGGGGTTAAGTAACTCGCTCAAGGTTACACGGCCAGGTGTTTCTGGGTGTGGTGCTGAGTATCTGAGCCCAGATTTGATCCAGGTCATCCTGACACTGGAGCTGGTGCTCTTACCTGGCCACCCCTAAGCAATTGGGGTTAAGTAACTTGCTCAAGGTTACACGGCCAGGTGTTTCTGGGTGGGTGCCAAGTGTCTGAGTCCGGGATTCGATCTCCAGGTCTTCTCAACACTGGAGCCGGGGCTCTTACTCGCTGTGCTACCTGGCTGCCCCGCCATTCTTCAATTCTAACCTCAGAGAAGCAGATCCACCTCAGACACTGGTTTCCTTCATCTTAATCCCTTGGGCCTCAGTTTCTTCTTCCACAAAATGTGGAAGTGGAGGCTGAAGCCCAGACGGCTGTGAGGTCTAGATACAGGATCCTGTGATTGTCTGACTTCAATTGATTCTTTAGTTCCTCAGGTGAAGCATGTGATTTCCAACAACATATTATAATGACATTTCATTACACAAGCATTTTGATCTATGGATTTTATGTTGATGGGATCATGACCTCTCTGTAATTCAAGTTTTCTCACCTGGGAAATGGAAAGGCAAGCTTTCTGACTAGGATGCCCAAGATTTGTGCCTGTTTTCACCCATGGGTGGTTGCTAGCAGGCTCATTTCTAATTTTGCTACTCTGACAGATTAGGGCCTCTCTGAACTCCCTGATGCCGAGGCCAATCAAGATGCCCCAAACAGGCACAGGAATGCTGTGGCCCATCCGATGGCTCCAGAAGGGCAGCCACCAGGAAGCGTTCTCATCTCCTAGAATTCCCGGAAGAATTCCACTGATTCAAGTCTGCTAAAAGTAAATGCCCAGCGATCTTCCACCTTAGTCTTTCTCCCTCACAGTTCACAGGCAACTTCAGAAACAAGTCTGTGACAGCATGGATGGCTGCTTGGTCCCAAGCTGAGAGGGGCTGAGCCTCGCTCAGGTCTGACCCACAATTCCTGGCTGCTCTGGCTCAAGAACCATCACTGGGGTCACAGGATTTTAGTCTAGTATGGTCTAGTATGAGAAGTTTCCACATGGTGAATCACTGGTTGTAACAGGATAGATGTATATATTTCTATTGTCATGATATGAATTCCCAAGAAAACCAGGTATCCAACCTTCCGCTTAGAGAACGCAAGCTTCCTTAGGGCTAGGATGGTTTCCTTTTGTCTTACTCAGAGCACATACTTCATAAATGCTTGCTGAATGATTCTTCCTTAACAGCAAAGGGCAGTGAAAAGACTTGGACCCAGAGGTGAGAATACTTGGTGCTGGTGATGGAGAAGGGCCCACTCTCCTCCTGCTGAGGCAGATTAAAGCCTAGCTGACTTGGCTAGGTATCTGGACTTGGGACTTCCTGCCTCCAGGCTCAGCGCTGGGGTGAGAGGGAGGAGACCCTCACTCAGAAAGTCAAAAGGGCCACAGGAAGACACAGGAGGGGGGCGCTTGTGCTGCAGGTAATGTGTGCGCTCGGCTTGGGGCAACGCACTCAATGCAGCAAGGGGGAGAGGACTCCAAAGAAGCATGTTCAATACTCCCTGGGTCACGCTATGCTCTACAAAATGACCTGTAATACTCATAGATTCTGAAACAAAAACTAAAAGTCTTTCGATTCAATTCAACAAATGTTTATTTAAGCAAGGACATCAGCAGGAACTGAGACAGTCGCAGGTCACATACACATCTCTACTGAAAGGTTCAGCCCCATCCCTGGCCTGGGGCACTGACCACACAGACACGCTCACAATCCAACAAACCCTTCAATGTTCTTGGCCAGGGGAAGGAGGCAGGAAAACCAGGGGGCCTGGGCCAGGGTAGAAGGCCCCAGACAGCTTGGGGGCTATTTTCAGAGTCCAGGCAGGTTACAAGGGCCCAAAGGAGTGAGCGCTGTGTCAACAATCAACAGGAAGGCTATCCTGGAATGGAGGGTCAGAGACAGGACATGGGCACTGATTGGAGGGGAGAAAAAACGCCAAGTCCAAAGAGGCACCAAAGTTCCAAGCATCCAGGTCTGGGGGGTGGTAGAAGGAAAAACAAAGACTAGGAATTGGTTTCAGATATTTGGAAGCAGAAGTGTCAGCCCATCCTCAGATAATGGGAAGGAGCTCAAGTGGAGAAGTGCCCAATTTGGGCTCAATGAGGGAAAAACTTTCTAGACATGAAGGGGCTGCCTGGGGAGGGAGAGAGAGAGAGAGAGAAAGAGAGAGCGAGAGCGAGAGAGAGAGAGAGAGAGAGAGAGAGAGAGAGAGAGAGAGAGAGAGAGTGTGTGTGTGTGTGTGTGTGTTTGTGTGTCTGTGTCCCTGGAGGTCTGCAAGCAAAGGCTCTACCATCACCACTCAGGCACAAGTACATGGGTGGAAGGGGGGTCCTGAGTGTGAATAAATCAGCCTAGGCAGCTGCTGAAGAGCTCAGGGGATGAGGTGCTATCCATCCTGGCAGCCTCTGGGAATGACATGCAAAGGGGCTGGGGGAGAGCTGACAAATTGTGGGGGCATTCCTCGGGACGATGCTGCCCTAGCTCTCAGCTCAGCTGCCCCTGCTGGATCTGCAGGCACATAGTGTTCCCTCTCTGGGCCTCAGAGGGGTCATCACCAAGAAAGGGGTGCAGAATCTCAAGGTATATCTACATATAAAGGACAGGAGAAGGAACAGGAACCAGCAAAAGAGAAAAGGCCAGGGATCAAAGACCACAGGTGTGGGCTCAGGTCCTCAAAGGGCTCAAATTCTGGAGGAGACACCAGGAAGACGAGGGGCAGATGAGACCAATCAATGCACTTAGCAATTCAACTCCTATCAGAGCACCTGGTTTCTATGTAGATGAAACAGTGCCTTTTTTTTTTTTAAAGAAAGACTTATCAGATGTCTCCCCCACCAAGATGTCTATCTTAAACAAAGATAACTCTGGGCTCCACCATGAGTTCCAGTCATTACATTTAATAGGTCAAAAGTCACTAGACCATATGCTACAATTTCTTATGTCAAACTGTCTCATTTCTTAATAGAAAGTCCAGGGTTTAAAGTTGGCAAAGATTCATTTCCCAAACACTCCCAGATCTCAAATTCATAGTTATTCTTTAAAACTAGATCAGAACTAATTAAAATCATTTTTCCATTAAGACAAATGCTGGGGGCATGCCAATTTCAATTGGTTCCAACAAAGCTCCAGGAATACAAAGTCAGAGGAGAAGCAGAATCTGGATTCCTACTCAGAGTCCTCCACTGACCAGGGGCTGCCACTTTTGGCAAGCTGCTTACTAACCTCTTTGCCTCAATCTCTTCGTCTATAAAAAGGACATCAAGAGGGAGAAAAGAGCCTTACAAACTCTAAAGGCACACATGTCTCTCTGGCTAAGCCAATGCAACCCTAATTCTTTCTATAAAAATAATGTTCATTCTGCAAGACTCCTCAGGACAGCAGGCCACCAGATCCATAAAACAGAGCTAAGCAAGGGGCAGCTAGGTGGTACAGTGAATAGAGCACTGGCCCTGGAGTCAGGAGAACCTAAGTTCAAATCTGACCTCACACACTTAACACAAAACCAGCCATGTGACCTTGGGCAAATCACTTAACCCTAATTGCCCTACCTTCCCCTTCCAAATAAATAAATAAAAACAGAGCTGATCAATAAGTGGGTAACCTGGGACAAAGCAACACATCCAAGAGGCAGATGGAAGCAGGTATAGGCAGCACGGAGGGAAAGCCCTCCTAACACAAGCCACAGACACATAGCCAATAAAAGCCCACAAAGGTTGGGCATCTACAGAAAGAATTAAATAGGTCCTTGACTCCCTCACAATCCCTGCACACCCATCTCAGAATCTGAGAGAATATCTTAGCCAACCAAGATCTGAACTCTGACAACATCCTTAAGGGCCATGCTGTGCTTCCAGTCCTCTGGGGAGGAGGTGCTGACTACCAGCTGAGGAAGCCCTTTACTCCTTTAGCTGGAATTGTTTCTAAGTTTTACCTTGAATCAAACCCAGTTCTGTCTCTCCACAGCTTGTACACTTTGGAGAAGCATACCCAGGCACATAAGCCTCTCTCTCCCCACTCCCACAAAGATCCAGAGCTCCCCCTTTCCTTGGACCATCAGCCCCTCCCCCACCTACCTGGTGTCCCCCTCTACCCAGCCACTCCTATCACTAGCAGGAGGCTTGCCTGCTCTTTCCAAATGCAGATTTCCCACACACCTTCTCCCCCAATATATGGAGTTACCTACTGACAGGCTGCAGGTGGACAGAGCTTAGGGCACAGCCTGTTTGCCAGATGAGAGAATGATTGAGCACAAATAGGTAAGTAGGTGGTGAAAACTGGGTTTGAAAGAATAGTGGCTATTAAAAGTGGATTAAATAAGTCTATGGGTGGGTAGCAAGTGAAGATTTGGCCAGTGCTGTGTATTTCTTCCTCCAGAAAAACATGAGCACCTGGGGATACATTCTATAACATTCTTTTAAGAAATAAGGTTCCTGTTGATATGATATTTGATTTTTTAAAAACTAAACTCCTTATTACACATTTGCTTTAATGGAACTAAGATCCAAGTGTCCCCAAACCTCAGCCAGAGTTTGGTAAATTAGGGATGTCTGTTACTCGGTTCTCGGCTTTATCATCAATTTACGACTGTGACAGTGGTCACTTCTTTCTCCAAGGCTAGCAAAGATTAAACATTTTTGCATCCTTTTAAAAAAATGTTTTACTTTAACAGGCATTTCTCAACCCACACCCAAAGAAACTCCCCTCAAAGGTTGAACAAAACTACTTCATGGAGGGATCGAAGTATTTCACTTCAACAAGTAAATTTGAAATTCTTCCAGTATTTTCTTAGAATGGTAATAGTGTAGCCACTAACAGGAAAAAAGTAACAATTACACCAACCCTGCCTTCTCAGAACAAGGTGAAACGCTTCCTCTGAAGGTTGTACAGTGATAACACAACCCAAGGCCACTCTGTTGCTAAAAAAACCCAAGCTAACTAGTTACAACTGGGGACCAGGGAAGGCGAGTGTGAAAATTCCGAGGCTCCTGAAACCCCGCACTGCCTCTCCAAGCGCTCCCTGCGCCGCCGGACCGTCCGCTCGCCCCGCCGCCCAAAGCCGAGCCCGAGCCCGAGCAGAGGGGTCTGGGGGGCGAGGGCAGCCCGGGGCCAGGCCGGCTGTCCCGCAGGGGGGAGGGCGGAGCGGGGCGCGGGGCGTGGAACGCATTTTGTTTCCAAACAAAGGAGCCCAGGCTCAGAACTGGAAGGGCCTGCGGGGGTGGGCGCCGGCCCTCCCCGCCCCCTCCCGTACCGGGGGCTCGCCCGGTGGCTGAGCCAGGACTTGAACCCAGAAGCCCCGGCAGCAGCGGCCTCTCCCGAGCCCTCCGCCCCCTCCCCTGGCTTCCCAGGACCAGGAAGGCCACGGAGAGGAGGGGAAGGCAGGTGGAGGCCTCGCGCAGGCGCAGAGCCCCAAGCGGGCTGCTAAGCCAAGGGGGCGGTGGCCACGGAAACCGACCAGGGGGTGGGGCCTGGGTAGCACGGAGGCCGCCGATTGGGCGAGCCCGCCCGGCGCTGCCCATTGGAGCAGAGGAGGGCCCGGCCCCCCAATCCAGGGAGACCCGGCGCGGGCGCCTCCCCCGCACGCCCCGCGCTCCGGCTCCCACCGCTCCCTTCCGGCGGCCGGCCCCCACGACACGGCCCGGCCCGGCCCCCCCCCGCCCCCCCCATCCCGGCTCCCAGCCCGGCTCCCTCCCCGGCGTTACTCACCGCCCGAGCGCCGCCCGCTCCCCCTCGGGAGGAGGACGGGGCCGGGGTTGGAGGCCCGGCTGCCCCGCGGCTCCGAGCGGGGCACGCGCTGCCCGCGGCCCTTTCTGCCCCCAAAGAAAATTAATCACCAAAAAATAATTCCAGAGAAAAAATGGAGAGTAAAATCCAAGATGGCGGCGGCGTAGCCGCAGCACCGCCCGCTCCCTCCGCCGCCGCCGGCAGAGAAAGGAGTCCCAGCTGCGGGCCCGGCTCCCGCCCCCTCCCTCCGCCCTCCCCGCGCGCTCCCGGCGCCCTCCCCTCCCCAGCCCCGCGCGCTCCCGGCAGGCCGCCCTCT
Organism: Petaurus breviceps papuanus; assembly: GCF_028583685.1. Taxonomy (NCBI): domain Eukaryota; kingdom Metazoa; phylum Chordata; class Mammalia; order Diprotodontia; family Petauridae; genus Petaurus; species Petaurus breviceps. Next base: position 4,610,307 of record NW_027187322.1, read on the forward strand.
TCCGCGCGTGCGCGCCCCCGGCACGCACCTCCTTCGCCCCGGACGTGGGGGTCGGCGCGCGCGCTCCCGGGCCTGGCCGTGAAGGCCGCCGCGCGCGCTCCCAGGACCTCGACGTCGCGCGCGCGTCGCCCCCCCTCCCCTCTCCACCCCCCACCCTCGGGGCCGCGGCCGTCGCTCGGCCCCCGGCCTCGGCCCTCGGGCCCGGGCCTCCGCGCTCACCTCCGCCTCCGGAGCGGCCGCAGGGCCGGAGAGGCATGGGCCGGGCGGCGCTCCGCGTCCCGGGGCTGGCGCCTCGCCTCGCCTCGCCGTGCGCGGCCGCTCACCTCATAGCCCCGGCCCGGACCCACCCGGGGCGGCGGCGGCGGCGGCGGAGGAGGAGGAGGGGCACGGAAAGGAGTCCCGGAACCCGGCCCGGCGCCCGCGGCGGAAGGAGAAAAGTTATCTTTTAAAAAACGAGCGCCGGCCCCCGCTGTCTCCGCACGCCGACCTCGCGGCGGAGGGATCCCGGGGAAGTTCTCTACACACGGGAGGGTGAGGGGGGATGCGGAAGCGAGGGATCCCTCCGCCTTGACGGCTGCCCTTTAAATGGCGGGCGGAGAATCCACGGCACCGCCCCCCGCAGGGTGCCCCCCCCCCCCCCCTTTGCAGGGAGCGCGCGCTGGACGGCAGGACGGCACCGTAGCGCCCCCTGACGCTGAGGCCTACGCTGCCCTGACACTTGCGCGGTGCCGGGATCAGCTGAGCTGAAGAACTGGGAACCATAGAGCCCCCGAAGCCCCCACAGCGCCCCCTGGCGTCCCGGGGTAGGGAGCCGCAACAGCGCCCCCTGGCGTCTCGGGGTAGGGAGCCCCCACAGCGCCCCCTGGCGTCCCGGGGTAGGGAGCCGCAACAGCACTGGTCTTGCATCATCTTTGATCTTCGAATGCTATGGAGGAAGAAAGATTATGAAACGGGGGGCGGGGGGGGGGGGTGTCAAGCTCAGTGACCTCGAAAGGGGGCGTCGGAGTCGCGGGCTCGGCCTCCGGGACTGACGCGAGCCCCAGTTGGATGAGTGGGCCGGCCTCCATCTTCGCGTCTCTGCCTCCCGCCTTCCCATTGGCCGGTCTGTAGCCCCGCCTCCCTGCCGGACCTGGCGCCCCCTGGAGGACAGTCCCCGCTCGCTGTAGGTGGGCACGCGGTAGTAGGGGCTCGCCCCGCGCAGTGTTCATTCATCCGTCGGCCGGCAGCCCCTCGATGGCCGGCAGCCCTCTGCAGTTAGAGGGCGCCCACCGGCTCGTGGGAGGGACTGCGCTCAGCATAGAGTTCCCTGGACTTCGCAGATCTTGGTCCGCCCCTCCGCTTCCCAGTCCGTACCCTCCTCCCAGAGAGAAGCCCCCAAACAGGCACAGCGTGGGGGCGGGGCAGGGGGTGCTGCCTTGGGTCCGATTCAAGGGGGGGGGGCCGTCCGGGGCAGACCCAGAGACAAAAACAAGAGAAAATCCCGACTATTATGGAAGAAGATGGAGTCACTGGGAGAGGAGGGGGCTCTAACCCTGGAGAGGTCAGGAGAAGTTCTGGGGAGCCTGAGGGAAGCCCAGGAATCCCCCGGGAGAAGGCGAGAAAGGGCATCCCAGGCACAGGCACGGCCTGTGCAAAGGTACAGCAGCAGGAGATAGAGTCCAGGATCGCTGGGAGTCTCGTGGAAACCGCTGGAAAGCTGGGCTGGAGAGATGGTGAAACGCTCTAGATGCCAGGTGGTTGCCACAAGGCAGGAGGGAGCTGCTGGGCTTCCTGACCCGGCAGCGCCTTGGTCATTGTGCTGTGGCTACTGCCAGGAGGTCATTCTGGAAGAAGCGGGAGCAGGGAAAGGTGGGGGCAGCTGGCTGGAGTCAGGAGCTGAAGGCCCTGGTCAGGAAACTAGGTGCCTACAAGAAAGGAGACTCTTCATGAAACAGGAAATGGGAAAGGAGGGAGAGTTTGGGACAAAAGGTCTTCCATCCAGAAGAGTCCAAGAGGCCAGTGGGGCAGGAGCTCAGAGGACCCAGGACAGATTCTTGGAGACCCCAGCCCCCCAGGTGGGAAGCAGAACAAGGCCGGCAAAGGGGCCTGAGGAGGAGTGTCCAGCCCTGTAGGAGAGAGCCCAGACAGAAACCTGGAGGAACACATCTTTGGTAACTGGATGCAGCTGTTCTGACGGAGTAACAGAATCCACATTACAAGGGGTTGAGAAGTGACCAAGGGGACAGTAAACAGAGGCCAAAGGGAAGATGACTTTCTAGGAGTTTGGTAGTGAAAGGAGGCAATGGTAGGGTCGAATGAGGGCTTTTAAATGCATTAAGCACCTGCTGTATGCTAGGCGCTGAGGATACAAAGTAAAAAACTGAAGCAGTCCTGTCCTCAAGGAGTTTACATTCTACTTTTAAGCACATAGAAGGTCCTGGAGTCAGGAAGACCTTCAGTTCTTGAAATCATGAAGAGTTCAAATTTAGCATTGGAAACTTACTAGCTAAGTGATCCTGGGCAAGTCACTTTACCTAATTTGCTCACAGCAGTAATCACATCCTTGATTTCCCATCACTGCAAAATGTTCTATCTGTGTCCATGATCCATAACTCTGAAGGTGCACTCTCAGCCCATAGCCTGGAACCGGTCCACTCCTCCCTCTGCCACACTCCTCCCAGCTCCCAGCTCTGACTAAATGTGCTCCTCCCCAAGGTCACCAGCAAACTCTCTTTGAACATTTGTGTTTCAGTCTTTGGTTTTTATGTCATGGTCATCTCAGAGTATATCCCTCCCAACTCCCCTCTCCAGCAAACCATCCCTTGTAACAAAAAAAGAAATGGGGAGGGGGAAGAGGAGAAGGCAGTTCAGCAAAACAAACATAGCAACTTAGTCTGACAAGATATTTAGTGTTCCATGTCCATGATGAGGAAGGAAGGCGAATTTTCTCATCTCTTGGGCATTACTATTACAGTTTTTAGTTTCAGATTGTTTTCCATTTACATGGAATTAGATATGCGGGTGTATGTATGTATGTATGATATAATCCTTGGTTTAAAGGGCCAATGGCAGAAGACCCTCTCTTCATTGGTAGAGATTGATTACTTTGAGCTTTGAGAGAAAAGATGAACCATTCCAGCCTCTCTGGGACAAAGCCAGCATGTAGAAGAGTTGGCAACACCTATCATATCATGTCCCTGTCCCGGGCTTAGTTACACTAGGGCCTTTGGGGAATTTCTCTTTGGGCAAGACCCTCTCTTGGTTGACCTAAGTTATCTCATGCCCCATGGAAGAACTCATTTACTTGGTGTTATCTGGTACATATTATCCCATGTGTGCTTCCTCTGATTTCCGTTCTGTTCTCCACTTGGATACATGGGTTTCTTTGCTATGGGTGTGTTCAGTGTGGAGTTGGCACTTGGCAGGGAGAGAGTCCAGCCTTGGGTGTAGAGCACAGGGCCTCGTTAAGGGATGAGAACCAGTAGTATAGCTTGAGCCTAAAAGTTGCTTTCCCTAGATTAGCGATATTTAAGGGAGCCAGATAGACATTCATCTAGCTGGGCGCCCGCTCTCTCTGAGAAGAACAGAGGGGCGGCCTCTGGCACCATCTCCTTCTTCCCTCCTGGCAGAAGCGAACATCTTCCTTGGAGAAGATTGATGCTAGCAATGACTCTTCTTGTCTCCCTGTGAGCCACATCTAGACAGAGCCATGAGCTCCATGTGACCTACACGACCCAAGAAGCAAACAGCACCCACACAACGCCACACCCGCCTCTTCCATGTGTGTTATATGCACATATGATGCAGATGTGCACGTGTGTCTGCTTTTTTAAGCATTCCCTAGTTAATGAGAACTTACTTTGTTTCCATATCTGTGCTACCATAAAAAGTGCTGCTATTAATATTTTGAGGCACATGAGACCTTTCTGTCTTTGCCCACTATGAGTTCTGTGTCTAGCAATGGGATCTTTGGTTCAAAGAGTAAGAACATTTTTTTAGAGCATAGTTCCAAACTGCTTTCCATAATGGTTCACAGTTCTACTAAAAGAGTGTTAATATGTTTGTCTTCCTTTATCCCCTCCAACACGGACTAGTTCCTTCTTTTTTAAAAATTCAATTTCATTTTCAGTTTTGAATTCTCTCTCTTATTCCTCCCTCTCCCTTCTCCATTGAGAAGACAAGAAAAACAAAGCTGATTACAAATATGTATAGCCATACAAAGCCAATTTCTGAATTGGACATGTCCAAGAAATGAAAAGAAAGAAAGAGAAAAGAATATGTTTCAATTCACACTCTGAGTCCTTTAGCTCTCTTCTGGAGGTTAATGGCATGTTCCCTCATGAGTCCTTTGGAATTGTGATCCATCATGTGTTGATCAGACTCACCAAGTCTTTCAAAGCTGATTATATTTACAATATTGTCATTGTATAAGTTGTATTCCTCATTTAATTTTGCATCAGTTCACACAAGTCTGTCCAGGTTTTTGTGAAACCATCCCCTTCTTCATTTCTTATAGCACAAAGGTATTCTGTGATATTCATATACCACACCTTGTCCAGCCATGCCCCAGTGGATGGGCATCGCCTCAGTTTCTGATTCTTTGTCACCACAAAAGAGCTGCTATCAATATTTTTGCCCTTTTTTTCTTTCTTTGATCTCTTTTAGTTCCATCTTTTGTCATCTTTGCCAGTTTGATGGATGTAAAGTGAAATCTCATAGTTGTTTAGTTTGCGTTTTTCCTTTTAAAAAATTGATATTCTTTTTTTTACATCACCTACATTCCCAATGTATAGAGAGCCATGCTTTATAATGAAGAGTAAAAGAGAAAGAAAGAAAAACATCCTGTCCAACTTAACAAACACAGTGAGCCTTCCTACATTATGAAAGTGCCTTAGTCCTTTGCCTCTACAAAGAAGGAAGAAAGGTAGATTCTCATATCTCTTCTCTGAAGCCAAGTCATAATTTCGCATTTTGATTGCTTTGCAGTTATCACCCTTTATCCGAAAGTTATCGTCATAATTGTGTATGTTATTGTCCTGCCTCTGTTTACCTCATTTGGCTTTATTTCCTCTGTTTGTCCATGCCACTCCCCATTCTTCATTTTCACAATTTCTTACGGTGCAGCCATGTTATTCTCCGAGCAAGGGACATCCTTTGTTTCTAGTTCTTTGTTACTGCTAAAAGTGCCGCTAAAATGATTAATTATTGTGGTCCATGGATATTGTGGAATATCACTGTGCTGTCAGAAAGCACTGAAAGGGATGAATCATACAGCAGTGGAAAGATCTGTGTGAACTGATGCAGAATGAAGTCAGCAGAACCAAGAAAACAGACAGCAACCATGAAACAATCAAAATGTAACAACCATGTTACAGAATGACAAAGAACAGGCCTTGTTTCAAAAAGGATATGCAATGTCCACAAGTGCTGTCCGTTGCATGTATTTTGAGACTTTCTGGAGGGAGCGATCACTTAAGTGCTTCAATTTTTTTTTGTCTCAAAAAATGCTGTTTGAGGGGGCGGCTAGGTGGCACAGTGAATAGAACACTGGCCCGGGAGTCAGGAGGACCTGGGTTCGTATCCAGCCTCAGACACTTAACACACACACATACAAAAACTAGCTGTGTGACCTTGGGCAAGTCACAACCCCAATTGCCCTCCAAAAAGTAAAAAAAAAAAAATAATGCTATATGTTATATAACACGACTCTCTGGAAGGAGGAGGGGAAGGACACTGGGAAAAACTATGGGGGAGGGGAATGTAAAAAAACGAAAGACCAATTAAAAACTTTTTTTTAAAGTGTTGCACATGGACCTTTTTTTTTTTTAACCCACCTGGAGATTCTGTAGACATTTTGGATTCAACATGTCCGAGGTGGAATTTCCCCCTGAACCTCTCTGCCTAACTTAAAAGTTTGAAGGTTTGAAACCTTGGAGGTAGCTACTATTATTATCCTCATTTTGAGGATATTATTCCTCAGTTGAGGGAACTGAGGCAGAGGGGAAGTGACTTACCCAAGGTCACATAGCTAGTAAGTATTTGAGGCCAAATTTGAACTCATTTCTGACTCCAAGTCCAGTGCAATTGATTCACTCTCTAATGAAGTGATCTGTCTGATTGTGTTGATAATAAGCAGATCTTGCTAGCTAAAGCAGCTTTTGTTGCCCTCATCCCCACCCATGTAAAGTCTCTTTCTCACTTCAGGTCAGGGACTTTGGCCCCTCTCTACCCTTTTCCCTTTTGTACTGGAACAAAGCCTCTATGGTTCCTCCAAAAGCAGGCAGCATGGCTAACTCCCAAGAGCCTCCATGGGAAAAAGGGATGAGAGAGATGTGCAGACTGGTGTGGACCGAGTTGCCATTACTCTTCCTCCATTTCGTCATTCCTGATTTCAGTTCACTGCTTGCTTCCACGTTCATCTGCAAGGGGGCTCTCTGAGCTTCAGTGTTCCTTACTGCTGGCCAGCAACAAGCCCACTACAGCCACAAAGAAGTGTCCTTTGAGTAAAACCTCAAGGGGAGAGAGGAGGCTTCCCGAGGAGGAGGAGGAGGAGCCAAGGGGACGCAGAGCTTTTTCTCGTCACGGAGGCATGGCTGCTGGGGAGACAAACGGAGAGTTGAATTCAGCTGTCCCCTGGACTTCATGGAGTGTGTGTTTGCTCACAGACGGAAGAGATGAGAACCAGGAGGAGAGGCTGGAAGGAGAGGTGGTCAGTCAGGAATCTCTTCAGTAGTCCGAATAAAGTGTGATACAGTGCCAGAGTGGGGAGGCTGTGAAAAGAGACATGAGTGAAAGATGCTGGGAGTCAGAATGGGCCAGACTCCTGGGAGACTGGACTGAAGTGAGGCAGAGCCTCACTCTCTCTTCCTGAGTCATCCAAGTCCAGTGGCAGGACAAGAGATACCGAACCTGGGAAGACTTATATGAACTGATGCAAAGTGAAATGAACAGAACCAGGAGAACATCGTGCACATAACATCAACATTGTACAATGATCTATCAATACCAGATCTCAAACTATATTATAAAGCAGTAATCATCAAAACTATCTGGTACTGGCTAAGAAATAAGAGTGGTGGATCAGAGGAATGGCTTAGGTACACAAAACACAATAGTAAATAACCATAGTAACCTAGTATTTGAACAAAATCCATTGAGCTAATAAAACTAGGAGCTGGTTTTATGGGGAAAAAAAACCCAATAAGATAAGCCACTTATTAATCTGATTTTTAAAAGGCGGAAGAAAACCAAATATTCAGTATCAAAAATGAAAAGGGTGAAATCACCACCAATGAAGAAGAAATTAAAGCAATCATTAGGAAATATTTTGCCCAATTATAAACCAATAAATCTGACAATCTGAGCAAAATTGATGAATATTAAAAAAATATAAATTACCCAGATTAACAGATCAGGAAATAGAATACCTAAATAACCCTATCTTAGAAAAAGAAATTGAACATGCCATTAATGAATTCCTTAAGAAAAAAATCTCCAGGGCCAGATGTATTCACAAGTGAATTCTACCAAACATTTAAAGAACAATTCCAATACTATATAAACTATTTGGGGAAATAGGTGGTGTCCTACCAAACTCCTTTTATAACACAAATATGGTACTGATACCTAAACCAGGAAGAGGTAAAAGAAAATTATAGACCAATTTCCCTAATGAATATCAATGTAAAAATTTTGAACAAAATATTATCAAGGTGATTATGGCAATATATCACAAGGATTATACACTATAACCAGGTGGGATTACAACCAGGAATACAAGGCTGGTTCAATATTAGGAAAACTACCAACATAATTGACCATATCAATGACAAAACCAAGAGAAACCATATGATTATCTCAATAGATGTGAAAAAAAACCTTTCTACAAAATATAGCCCCCATTCCTATTAAAAGCACTAGAGAGCATAGGAATAATGATAAGCAATATCTAAGATAAACCTACACAAATTGACAGCCTTTTTATATGACCAATGAAGCCCAGAACAAGAGATAGAAAAGAAATTCCCCTTTAAAATAACTAAACAATTTAAAATACTTGGGAGTCTACCCACCAAGACAAACCCAGGAACTATGTGAACACAATTACAAAATACTTTTCACACAAAGTCAGATCTAAACAACTGGAAAAAATATCAATTGCTCATGGGAGGACTGAGACAATATAATAAAAATTACAGTTCTACCTAAATTAATCTCCTTATTCAGTGCTGCATCAAAGTACCAAAAAATTATAGAGCTATAAAAAAATAACAAAATTCATCTTGAAAAACAAAAGGTCAAGAATACCAAGGGAATTAATGAAAAAAAATACAAAGGAAGGTAGTCTAGCAATACCAGAGCTCAAACTATATTATAAAGCAGCAATCATCAAAACTATCTGGTAGTGGCTAAGAAATAGTGGTGGATCAGTGGAATAGGTTAAGGTACATAAGACACAGTAGTAAATGACCATAGTAATCTAGCGTTTGGGAAAAAAACTATGGAGCTAATCTATTGTACAATGATCACCTGTGAAAGGCTTGGATACTCTAATCAATACAATGATCTGAAACAATTCCAAAGGACTCATGATGAAAAATGCCTTACACCTCCAGAGAGAGAACTGATGATCTCAGTGCAGAATGAAGCCAATTTTCTTTCAGTTTCTTGCTTTCCCCTACCGAAACATGGCTAATGTGGAAATGTGTTTTGCATGACTTCATATGTATAATGGGTATTGTATTTCTTGTCACCCATTAAGGGTAGGGGAGGAGTGGGATAAAGGGAAATAAAAATAAAAGTAAAGATATTTTATAAAAAAAATAACAGAGAAAAAGGAGATGCCAAAGGCTGGGAAAACGTTGAACCTTGTTATTAGAAAAAAGAAAGGAGGAAAGAGAGACAGAGAAGGAGGAGGAGGGCAGCAGCACCCACACTGGCACCCTCAGGATGGCTGCTGGCACAGGCTCTGAGATCTGGTTTACTAGGAAAGAGAGCTGTTTAAGGGGTCATCAATCTTTTAAAAATTACATTTACTAGTTCAGGGAAAAAGTCAGCCCCCTGAACTCCAGAGAAAATACAAACAGAAAACACCAGCAGAGAAATAAAGATGAATAGACAAGGCTCTAACTGCTTGAATCAACCATACACTTTACATACATCCCTGGATCTGAGCAGTCGGGGAGCTCTGAGCACAGGCCACTCCGAATCTCTGCCAGGGAGTCACAAGATCCTTCTCCTAAGCAAGGCCCAAAGCAAAACACCAACTCAGAAGGTCATGTGACTCAGTGCCTAATTAGAGATTAGCAGAAGGTGTGAAAGCCTTCCCTGTGAGCAAGCCTCCCCTCAGCAAGCTTCCCTTCATGGGCTCCACCTGAGGCCTATTAATGGGTGGGGAGTTCACATTCAAGGAGGAAGAGGAGGAGAGAAAGAAGAAGAAAGGAAGGAAGGAGGAAAGGAAGAGAGGATGGGAGGAAGAAAAAGTGACCAAGAGAAGATCACTCGTCAGTCCATATGCTTACTTTCCCATCTATATAAATTTTAAATAAGTTTTTATTGATGTCTTGTGTTTTGCACTATGATAATTATCCTCAGTATCCTTCTGATTACCTTTCCCAAAGGCCACTCCGTGTAACAAATACTATTCTTTTAAGAGGAAATAAAACCAATCAGCAAAATCAATACACTGAAAATAAAATCTGAAAACATTTGATGTTGAACATCTGTGGACCCCACCTACACCAAGGGTAGGTTGGGCTGTCTTTACATCTCTGTTTGTTTGAGTGCCGCTTCATCTTTATAATTTTGTTACATTAACTTTTGTTTTTTGGGGAGTATCCTCATTCTTTCCATTTCCGTCATTGTAGCTCAATGTATAGTGCTTACTTTACTCTATCAGTTCATGTAGACCTTTCTACATATTCATCACATACATAATTTCTTATAGCACAGAAATATTTCATTACATTCACAAATTCCTGAATTTGTTTAGCCATTCCCAATTAATGGGATCTACTTTGTTTCTAATTCTTTGCTATCACAAAAGGTGTTACTATAAGTATTTTGCTGTATAAAGGGAATTTTCTTTTTATCACTGGCTTCATTGGATTATAAGCGTAGAAACAGTCTCAGGTTCAAAGGATATGGACATCTTAGTTAACTTTTTTTGCATAATTCCAAATTGTTTTTCAAAATGGTTGTACCTTTTCACAGCTCCACCAACAATGTCTTAGTGTGCCTATCATTCCATGACCCCTTCATTTTGAGTATTACCATATTTTGCCAGTTTGCAGGGTGTGAGATGAAAAGTCAGGGTTGTTTCAATTTGCCTGTCTCTTATTATTAGTAATTTGGGACATTTTTTTCATGTGGTTGAACTTTTCAGTTCTTCTGAGAACTGTTTGTTCATATCCTTTGACTATTTATTGAGGAATGGCTATTAGTTCTGTATAAATTTATTAATTGTTTATGTATCTTGGATACTGACCTCTTAGAGAAATTTCATACAAAATTTTTTTCCCTATGCAGTTATTTCCCATCTTAACCTAGATGCATTAATGTGCAAAACCCTTTCAATTTCAAGTAATCAAAGTTGCTTTTTTCTTTTTTGTAATTGCCTCTATTCATTATTTGATTAAGAATACATCTGCCCAAAAGCTGTGAGAGGGACATGATCTTCTAATTTTGTTATGGTCTGACCGTTAATGTTAAAGTCATAAAGTTTTTGTTGAAATAATTTATGCAGACTTTGAGGGCATCCTCAGAGAGGTCATTAGAAGGAAATGGGCAGGCTATTACAAGCAATATTCCACAGTCCACAGTGTGAGGCTGTTTTTTTGAACAGATTTGACTGGTAAGGCAACTCATGCCCAGATAAATAAAGTCAGTTACCTAATATCCAGCTAGATAGTGTCAGGACTAGAACACAGGGCTCAAGGTTCTGTTCAGTATATTAGGCTTCCTGGGGGCTCAGGCGGTGAGGCAATCCTTCCCATAGTGTTAGTCTGGGAACTTTCCCAGGGGTGGCCTTACTCATCGATGACCCAGATAACTCCCTACTTAAGAACATTTCAGGGGCTCTGGGGAAGCCTCATTGCCTCTGAACTGTGGCTTGATTTAAGTACCATGAAGGTTCCACCCTTTTGGTTTAAGGCTTTAAAGCTTGTTAAAACAAAAGGGAGAAAGCAGACACTGACTGCAGCTGGTGGAGGCTGTGCCTCCACAGAGGGGAGAAAAGACTTCACTTATTCATTTGTTCATTCAGCAACACTGATCACCACGACTACAAACCAGGTACTGTGCTAGGTACAAGAACAAAGACAAAATCAAGATAATTCCTTGCCCCCGAGGAGCTTATATTCTTCTGAGGGGGGTGGTGGAGAAGAATATGAACACAGATAAATACACGATGCCTTCAGAGTAAGGGGGGCCCGGCAATGGGCAGGGGAGGAGGATCAGGCTCGGTCTTGTGTAGGAGGAAGGAAGTTGGGGCTTCCGAGGGAGAGCCCTCCCAGGATGGGACACCTTGGGCAAAGACATCTAGAGAACATGGAGAACAGACCGGTTTGTCCAGAAGGCAGAGATGGGGAAGGAGAGTGAGGAGCAGCCTGCTGGAAGGGCCCCCTGGAGACAGATTATGGAGGTGCCACCAGGGAGGTCCTAAGCAGAGTCAAAGCCAGAGGACACTCCAGACTGGCTTAACTCAGGGGGGGAGGGCACGGGAGGAGCACTGCCTTCTCCTGCCTTCGACCCCAGCCTTCTGTCTTCTGCTGCCTCCGGCCCACGGGGGAAGAAGTGACCCCTTCTGCCTAGTGACAAACACTCTCACCCCTGGTCCTACCTGTCCTAGCTCACCGATTCTGAACCCCTTTAGGTCTTCATCCAAACCCTGCTCTCTGCTCTCAACCCTCCTGCCCCAAAGTTTTATCTGAACTCCACCTGGCTTTCCACTGTACCCTCCAGAATGCCTGTTCCATAGGCAACAAACTTCCCTTCCTCTTAAATCTTTTCCTCTCCCACTCCTTCCATCTTCTAGCTCTCACTGAAGCCTGGCTCACCCTGATGACAAAGCCTGGCTGGCCACCTTTCCAGGCTGGGCTGCACCTTCACTCGTCCTTCTTGGCACATTGGTTGGGGCAGGGGGAGTTGGGAGACTCCTGGCTCCCCGACGTCCCTTCGAGGTCCTTTCTCTTCCTCCTTCACTCAGGCAGCCTCTCTTCCTTTGAGGTTCATGCGATTCCTTTCTACCACCAAATCGAAGTCCTGGTGGCTGTTGTCTATAGCGCACTGGATCCTTTCCCGATGAGCTGGTACTTGCTCACAATTTGTCTCTCCCCTCTCACTGGGAGAATTCCACACACACATTGACTGTCCCTCAAATCCCCTGCTCACTTCCTAGAAGTAACTCCTCTACCACACTCTAGCCACAAACCCTTGGTGGTCATGGCCTTGAGCTTGCCATCACTCACAAATGTACCCCTTCCATGTTCAAGAATTCCAAAGTCCCCCTCCCCGACCACATTCCTTTGGCTTTCCACCTCTCCCTCTGCTCTCTCTTACATAACCCTATACTTCATCCATACTGTGACCTCTATCAGCTGACCCCTCCATCATCTCCACCCCATGACCAATCCACCTCTGTACTGGCCTCCTCCCTTGAATCCCTTGCCCCCTTATCACATTTCTGGTTACACCCTGCCAAGCTCAGCCTTGGATCCCTCCCACCATCCCCTACACGTGCTGCTGAGCAATGGTGGAGAAAACTATGAGACTGTTCTGGGTTTGCTACAGATTCATGTTGCACAACCTCCCCTGGGCCCTCACTGCTGCCTGGCAATCCTTTGATACCTCCCCCTCCCACCCTCCTCAGCTGTTCTTCCAGACCTTCTTATCCCCCCTCAAACCTCCCATGGCTCCCCGCTCCCTCATCTCTTCCCTTCCTTATCTCCCATCACTTAGCCATCCTCTGCCCCTCCTCCTTCTGCTTCACCCCTGTGTCACATGATGAGGTGGCCTGACTCCTGACCAAGGCAAGCCTCTCCACCTGCTCGGTGACCCCATCCCAGCAGTCTCCTCCAACAGCATGCCCCCTCTATCATCCCCATCTCTCCCTCCCTACTGGTTCAGTCCCTGCTGCCTGCAAACATGCCTGTGTCTGCCCCATCCTCAAACCCCTCCCCTGGCCCTTCCTTCCCTTGCTGACATTGTCCTAGATCATTTCTGCCCTTTGTGGCTGAGCTTGAAAAGGCCCTCTGCCTGGGTGCCTCCACTCCTCTCCTCTCCCTCTCTTCTTCACCCCTTACAGTCTGGCTTCCAACATGATTCCACTGAGGCTGCTCTCTCCAAAGTTGCTAACAATTGCTTAGAAGCTAAATCCATTGGCCTTTGCTCAGTCCTCATTCTCCTTGCCCTCCCTGCAGCCCCTGACGATGGGGATCACTTTTGGCCTCGAGACTCTCTTCTCTCTGGGTGTTCAGCCCCACCACCTTCTCCTCCTGCCTCTCTGGCTGCTCCTCCTCTGTCTCATTTGCTGGGTCTTCCTCCACATCCTGCCTCTAACAACCAGTGTCCCTCAGGGCTCTGTCCTGGCCCCCTTCTCCCTCCAGGCTGCTTCCCTTGGGCATCTCATCAGCTCCTGTGCATTTAATGACCATCTCTGTACCAGCGATTCTCATATCTACTGGTCTTGCCCTAAGCTCTCTGTTGACCTCCAGTCTCACATCTCCCTCCAGTCACATCTTGAGCTGGTCAAACACATGTCCAGAACAGAATGCATCATCCTTTCCCCTAAATCCTCCCCCCTCCTACTTTCCCTGTCACTGTAGAGGGCACCACCATTCTCCCAGTCCCTCAGGCTTGAAACCTAATAGCCATCCTAGACCCCTCACTGCCCCCTCCCCCCAGCCCATATCCAGGCTGTTGTCATGGCCTGTGATTTCCCCCCTGCAGCATCTCTCCAATATGCTTCCTTCTCTCCTCTGACCCTGCCCCCACCCTGGAGCAGACTCCCATCACCTCCCACTTAGATTACTGCAGTAGCTGCTGGGGGAGGGGGTGGGGGCCTACTTGCCTCATTTTCTCCCCACTTCAGCCCATCCTTCACTCAACCACTAAAGGGAATTTCCTAAGGTGCAAGTGGGACCGTGTCACACCCCTCCTCAAAGACCTCCTGTGGCTCCCTTTCACTTCCAACAGCAAATACAAAAAGCTCTGCTTATTTCAAAGCCTTTCCTAACCTCCTCCATTTCCAGCTTTTGACCCTTCATCTCTGAGCTCTGGGTGTTCCCTCTGGCTGACCACTGACCTCCTTCTACAAGAAGCCTTTCCCACCCCTCTTAATTACCAGGAGTCCCTTCTGTCTCCCACTCATCTCCTGTATTGGGGTATGGTCTTCCCTGATGGACTGTAAGCTTCTTGAGGGCAGAGACCCTTTTTTTTGCCTCCAGTGCCTGGCGCACAGTAGGCACTCTATAAATATTGATTGATTGGCTGATTGATTCATAAGGACAGACACCTGCTGAAGTACAGGCAGGAAGGGAGCTGGGGTCAGGCTTTAGTGTGCTCCCGATGGGCTTGGGACTGGGATTTCTTCTGCCCTGACTCAGGAGGAAGAGCTGGGAATGGTGGGGGAGCTTCCAGAGAGGCAAATAAATCCCTTTCTTGCATCTGAGCTCTCCAGGGAGGGTACAGGTGGCTCCCCGTCACCAGAGGCTCTGGGCATTTCATCATAACATGCTTCAGTTGGATCCCATGGCCTCTGAAGACCTTTCCAGTCCTGAGGCGGGATAATAGGAATGGGCCAAGAAAAGGAAGGTTTCGGAGCATTTTTTAAATGCATCGGGCCCCGAAATCATGTCTTTGTCCTCTGAGAGCTCTGAGCTGGTGGTTCATTGCCAAGGAAGATGAGAATGCCATGGATGTGAATTCTGTCCCACTCATGCTGGGGTCCATGCCTTCTTATATAACCCAGGTTTGGAGCCGAGGGCATCTTGTGTCCTGCTGCTTAGGTGTGAAGGCTAATTTGGGGGAGAATGCTGATGAGATGCCGCATGACTGTGAGGGACAGTGTTCGCGTGAGAGCTGGAGGGGAGAGGCATCTTCCTGACTCCCCTGCAGACCATCCTGACACACTTAAAGAGAAGACAGAGACTTTGGAAGGCAGACAGGCAGGGGGAGCTAGCTGTCTCCACACCCCTGTTCCCAGCTTGCCTCCCTGGACACTGGGGCATTTCCTGGTGGGGGTGAGATTGAGCCCTTCTCTTGGCTCAGCTGAGATCGCTCCTCTCTCCCCCCTGAACAGCCCCTTCACACTTGGCTGGTGCAACTTCTCCCATTTCTGCTCACCACTTGAATAAATAAGTTTACTCATCATCACAAACTTACTGTTTGTCCTGTCTTTTGTGTAACTAGCATCTGGTGGGGAAGAGCCCAAGCTGAAGAGTGTAAGCTCTGAGGGACCCTTCTCCTGTAGGGACAGTGACCGGGAAACCAGTGGCCTTTAAATATAAAAATCATGCCCCTCACCAACAATATCTGGGAGGGCTGAGAGATGTATGCTTCTAGTCCAGTACCTATCTCAGAGCAGCCTGCTTCGTGGCTTTCTTATTTCCCTTAAGGCAGAATCTCCCTTCAAGAAGGGTGGGCTTCCCCTTCAGCCTACACATATAGACATCCCATATGGATATAGACACCTTATCTTAAGTGGGTCCCTTACACATATTTCTACTTCTGCTGTAGCTACCTGTCTCGTTCCTGTTCATTTACCTGAGAAGGGCCCCCACTTGTTTATTCCCCCTGTCCTGGAGCCTTGCACTCACAGCTGGTGCCCCATGGATATCTGAAGGTGGAAGACTGAACAAGTTTTTGAACTGCTGGGTGTAGCCCTCAGTTCCTGTGACAGACATTTGGGATTCCTTCAGGGACAAAGGCAGCACTATGAGACAGGGCCAGAAGGGGGAGGATCCCAGAGCATTTTTGTCCCTCTGGCATTGAAACAGGTCTTCCAATGGGCCTTCCCCAGTGGGCCTTCTTTCCTCCCCCCATTTTTATGAGGGTCCAGCAAATAACATAGAAAGTCAGCACACAATGACTATGTCTACTCTGGGCCAAGCAGAGTGCTGGGTGCTGGGCACTGTGGGGAGTCTAGAATATGAGCAGACCCAAGTCCTACTCTGAATGTCATCTCCAAATTCTCCTGGCCCTGGAATGAGCTTGTGGCTTGAGGGGCACAGTAACCCCAAGACTGTGGAGCTAGACCTGGAAAGAACATTAAGGGTAATCTCCAGCCCCCATTCTGCAGATGGGGCAAGAGAGACTCACTGAGGCCGGGATTCATAATCAAGTACCTCTTATGTGCCAGGCACTGTGCCTAATGGGGGCAAATGCAGCCCGGTCTCAGGGTTTACAATCTGATGGGAAGACAACAGGCAAACGACTACGTGCCACAATATGCATCCAGGACTAAAGGTGCAGCATCGAGGGAGACAAGGAAAGGCTCCTTGTAGATGGCAGATTGAGATGACTCCAGAAGGGAGAGAGTGCCGGGCATGGGGACAGCCAGGGAGAGCCCTTGGAACCAGGGTGTGCAATGTCATGTCTGAGGAACAGCAAGAAAACCGGTGTCACTGGGCCACAGGAAGGGGGTGAAGGACAAGAAGCCTGGAAAGACAGGAAAGGAACAGACTATGGAGGGCTTGGAATGCCAAATAGAGGGTTTCATATAGACCCTGGAGGTGATAGAGAGCCCTGGCATTAAACAGGGTGTGTGTGTGTGTGTGTGTGACAGAGAGAAAGAGACAGAAGGTGTAAGAGAGACAAAGTGTGTGTGAGAGACAAAGTGTAAGAAAAAGCGTAGAGAGAAAGTCTGAGAGAGAAAGTGTGTGTGTGTGTGTGTGTGTGAGAGAGAGAGAGAGACAGAGAGAGACAGAGAGAGAGACAGAGAGAGACAGAGAGAGAGAGAGAGAGAGAGACAGAGAGAGAGAGAGAGAGAGAGAGAGAGAGAGAGAGAGAGAGAGAGAGAGAGAGAGAGAGAGAGAGAGAGAGAGAGAGAGAGAGAGAGAGAGAGAGAGAGAGAGAGAGAGAGGAGAGATAAGGCCAGACTTAGGCTTTTTGGAGATCAGTCTGATGCTGAGTGGACAATGGACAGAAATGAGAAGAAACCTGAGGAAGGGAGAGCCACCAGTGGCTTCTGCAATCATTCAGCTGTGAGGCAATGAGGGTGGGTGGCAATGTCAGAGGAGAGAGGGGGTGTATTCTAGAGATGTTACCAGGGCATAAAAAACAATTGGAAACGGGGAATGGGGGAGAATGAGATGTCTAGGGTAACAGCCAGGTTGGGGAGGGCTGGGAGCATGGTGGTCCTCTCCACAGTGGGAAGAGTGGCGTGGCTGGGATAAGGAGGAAGACAATGAGTTTGGTGGCAGACATGCTGAGTTTAAGATGTCTCTAAGCCATCCAGTCTGAGATATCCAACAGACGGTTTGAGATGCAAGGCTCGAGGTGAGGAGAGGTGTCAGGGCTGGACAAGTAGATCTGAGAATCTTCTGAACAGAGATGATAGCTAAATCCATGGGAGCTGGTGAGATCACGGAGAAAAAGCATAGAGGGAGAAGAGAAGAGGGTCTACAATGGAACTCTGAGGGACAAGCATGGATAACAGGTGTGACCGGGAAGAAATCCAGCAATGGAGAGAGAGGAAGAGGAGAACCAAGGAGAGGTGTCATGAAATCCTAGAAAACTGAAGGTGATGGAGCGCGTCACAGGCTCAGGGGCATCACGAAAGATGAGCGACGAAGAAAGGCCATTTGATTAGGTATCTTTGGAGAGAGTAGTTTTGGCTGAATGATGGGCTGGGGACTGGGCTGTCCGAGTGAAGAAGAGAGTGAGAGGAAAGGGGCAGAAGAGGAAGCTGTCCTCTCAAGGAGCTGAGCCATGAAGGGGAGAAGAGGTCTAGACTCCAGCTTTATGGATGGACCACACCTTGTGAGGGTTTTTGAGGATGTGGAAGACATGAGCATGTTTGTAGGCGGCAGAGAAGCAGGCAGAGGACAGGGAGATACGGACAATGCAAGAGTGGGAGAGGTCTGATGGAGAATTCATGTGGGAATGGGGTCATTTAGGCACTGGGGGGGCTTGGCCATCGTCATGTGAGACAGGGATAAGGGAGGAGAAAGTGGCCAAAGGCCTCTGGGAAATGTGAGATGAGGGAAGCTTCTGCAAATGGCTTTGATTTTTTATTTTTAGAGAAATGAGTCAAGGTTTTTAGCTGAGATGCTGAGAGGAGGGGGATGCAGGGAAAGCTTAAGGAGCCGTGACAATGTCTGGAAAAGCCCTCATGTTGAGTAGGACAGGGAGTTAATAAGGGAGGTGACCAAGGATTTCCTTGGTGCAATGAAAGGCTGGCTGAGCTTATTCAGCATAAATCCATTGTGGACCTAGGGAACAGTTTCATGATCGTCCCCATTCTCCTTCATCAGCTTGTGAGTAGAAGGGAGGGCAGTGGAGAGTGGGAGTGACCCAAGGCTGAGGCTTAGAAGGGCAAAATCTCTGAAGATTGTGATTGGATGAGGGAATCTCAGAGGCCATGAGTGTGGGGTGGTGCCTTTGGGGGTAACCGCAAGATCAACAATATGACCCTTTTTGTGCATAGCTGAGGGAGGTAGAGGTTGGTGTTTGAGAGGTCTCACTATGCATGCTGAAGTCCCCCAGTACCAGAGCAGACTGAGCCTGGCACTGAACTCAATGGAGAGAGAAGGAAGTGTCCTGGGGGTCAGCAGACACTAGTTACCAGGCTTTGGGGGGCACATATGGATTAAGGGAACCTCAGTGATCTCATCTGAGATTCACAGCGACCCTGTCTGAGGTCAGCAGGCAGGTTGTCTATCACAAGATCCATCTGAGGGTTAGAGCCCCACAGGTTCTTACAGAGGAGGAAACTGAGGCATGGGGAAATTAAGTGCCTTGCCCCAGGCCACACAGCGTCTGAGGCGGGGTTGGAACCCAGGTCTTTCTGAGACCAAGGCCAGCACTCCTCCACAGCTAACACACAGTTTTGTTTCAGGTTTGTAGAACACTTGGCACCTGCTGTTACTTTATCTGGTCCTCACAATAACCCTGTGAGGTAAGTGCTATTATTATCCCCATTTTACAGATGGGGAAACTGAGGCTGAAAAGAGTTTTCCTAGGATCAATAGCTAATAAACGTCTGAGGCAGGATTTACATTCGGGTGTTCCTAGCTGCGAGCCCAGAGGTTCGTTTAGAAACTTTGGACAGAATGCTAGACTTGGAGCTGGGAAGTCCCAGGTTCGAACCTTGCCTATGATACTAATTGTATGATCATGGTCTACAATTTAACCTCTTGGAGCCTCACCTGAAAACAAGAATAAGCAAACCTCATGGGGTTATTGGTGAGGCTCAAGTGAGAATGGTATGAAATGGCTTTGTCAACTATAAAGTTTGAGTTTGCCATGCTTTTGAGTTATCGTTGTTAATATAACAATAATATGGGTTAATATTAATTAATATGAACAGCAATAACTACTTAAAGGCCGCAAGGGGGCGCCAAAGTGGGGCTGGAGTCAGAAAGACCTGAGTTCAAATCTAATCTCCAAAACGTTCTGACTGTGTGACCCTGGGCAAGTCACTCTTCCCCTGTTCGTTTCCTCGTCTGTAAAATGGGGATAATAATAGCACCTGCCTCCTGGGGACGTTATTGTAGGAATCGAATGAGATGGCAGAGGAAACAAGCCTCCTGTCCCTCTAGTCACGGAGAAGCCAGACGCGGCAGGGGCACAGTCCAGCCTTGGCCTCGGGAAGGCTTCGTCTGCTCCCAGACTACCATGTTTCCCCGATAATAAGACACTGTCTTATTATTTCTTTTGGACAGAAAAACACCAGAGGGCTTATTTTCAGGGGAGGGCTTATTTTAATGAACATTGACAGCAATTTTAATAAACAGGTAAATGTGAACAAAAAAATGTACCTTTATTCAATAAGCAAATCACTGGGGAAGAACAGGATGATTTGCTCACTGCTGCAGCTCTGATTGGATGCAGCTCGGAGCGCGGCGTGCGTTTCACCCTGGGGGGGAGGGGACGGTGCATAAAGAGGGTACTGTAATGTAGCGTGTAGCGCAGGGGATCACCTTCACTACAGTAGCAATCTTGATAGGGCTTATTTTCGGGGGAGGGCTTATTTTAGAGGAATCTTGCACAGTAAGGGGAGGGCTTATTTTCGGGATAGGTCTTATTATCAGGGAAACATGGTAAGACCTATCCCGAAAATAAGCCCTATTGAGATTGCTACTGTAGTGAAGGTGATCCCCTGCGCTACACGCTACATTACGGTACCCTCTGTATGCACCGTTCCCCCCCCACCCCCGTGAAACGCACGCCGCGCTCCGAGCTGCATCCAATCAGAGCTGCAGCAGTGAGCGCATCATCCTGTTCTTCCCCAGTGATTTGCTTATTGAATAAAGGTACATTTTTTTGTTCACATTTACCTGTTTATTAAAATTGCTGTCAATGTTCATTAAAATAAGCCCTCCCCTGAAAATAAGCCCTCTGGTGTTTTTCTGTCCAAAAAAAATAATAAGACAGTGTCTTATTATCGGGGATACATGGTAGGACGGTGCTGGCAATGGTGTGGTGGTCAGGCCGCCCGACTTTCTGAGGCTCCCCGCACCCAGGACAGGCGCTTTACGTTCCACGGAGGCACTGCTTTTGCATCGCAGGAATCTGCAGACACACATTTCTCAACACAAGAGGGCAAATCCGGGCAGTGCATTCAGCCTTCTGCACTTGCATCTTCCTCTTCTCCCACCAGGGGAGGGAGGGAGGTGCACTTCCCCATCCCTTTTCTTGGGCCAAGGCTGGTGGTCCTCTTACCCCACAGGCATGCTGGGATGGCCAGAGGAGGTTGGTGGGGCGGCTTCCATTCTAGAAGAGACATCCCTATGTTAGAGTTCAGAGTGTCTGACTGCGGCCGATCAGACCAATCCGCGCTCAGAATGTTCTACCACAGGCAGGGTGCAAACAGTCTGTGCCAACATTTGCACACCTCCCATATCTTTTGAGCTATTTCAGTTCTGCTTTGCTAGTAGAGCACAGCGCCTTCTCAGATGAGGGCTTGCCATGCGGGGTGGTCCTGTGCCAGTGTCTCCCATGTCAATCAATTCTGAAGTTAAGAGAGACCTTGGGAGTGTCCTTGTATCATTTCTTCTGACCCCCATGTGAAACTCTGCCTTGTGTGAGTTTCCATAAAATAGTCTTTTTGGCAAGCATATGTTTTGTATTCAAACGGTATGGTCAGCCCATTGGAGCTGCACTCTCTGAAGCAGTTTGAATGACTGGCAGTTTAGTCCGAGTAAGGCCCTGGGTGTCTGGTCCCTCATCCTGCCAGGTGATCCTCAGAACCTTCCTAAGACAATTCAAATGGAAGCGATTCAGTTTCCTGGCCTGGTGCTGCTGGACAGGCATACATACACCAATGGGGTCAGCACAATGGCTCTGTAGACCTTCAGTCTGGTGGTCAGTCTAATACCTCTTCTCTCCCACCCCTTCCTTCTGAGTCTCCCAAACACTGAGCTAGCTCTATCAGTGCGTACATCCCTGGAAAGTCACTGCCAAGGTGAGTGAACTTAGCCACAGCCTTCAAAATGTCTCTGTTTGCTGTAACTGATGGTTCCATGTACGGATGGTGTGGTGGTGGCTGGTGGAGAACCTGTGCTTTCTTGGTGTTGCTTAACAGAGAATTGGTTCATACTTTGTTGCATCTCAGCTTCAGATGCTGCATTGAGTGCACAATCATCTGCAAACAGAAAATCCTGCACCATCTCTCCCTCCACTTTGGTCTTGGCTTGTAGCCTTTTCAAACTGAAGAATTTACCCTCAGTGCGGTAGCTGACCTTGATGCTGTGCTCACCCTCGTTGAAAGCATTTGACAACATGACTGAAAACGTCATGCTGAAAAGCAGGGAGTGAGCACACAGCCTTGCTTCCCTCTGTTGGTGACTGGGAAGGCACGAGAGCATCATCCATTATCTAGAACCCGGACGAGCCGTCGTGAAACTGATGCACAATGTTGATGAGCTTCTCCAAGCAGCCCAATCTGGGCAGAACGTTCCCTAAGCCTCACGACTGACAGTATCCAAGGCCTTGGTCCGATCTGCACACGCCATGGAGAGACTCAGGAAGGACCGAGATCAGCTTCGCTTCTTCTCCACTAGGGGGAGCCCTGATCAGCCACTCCCACAAGTGAATGTCCATTTATTATGCTTTATTTTAAGGTGCTTTAAACATCCTGCATTTATTGTTGTTGTACAACGGCAGCCCTGCCTGGAACAAGTCTACTGGCGTGTGCTCACATCAAGGCTCTGCGCGCCACTCGGGTCATTCTCAGTCTTTCCCACCCTTTCTTTACCACTCCCTCTGCTCTGCTGATCCGGACTAGTGACCACATAAGACGCTCCTAAACGTTGTGTGTGTCCTCACCGTTCTGCCTCCTGGCCATTCCCCAGCCCTGTCCCCCACCTTCTCCCTGAGATACAATCTTGAAGAATATTGCATAAACTAGTTGATAAGGCAGCAGGGTTTGAGAGGACTGACTCCAATTTTGAAAGAAGTTCCATGCTGGGTGAAATGCTGTCAAACAGCATTACATTGCACAGAGGAATCTTTTATGAAAGGAAGAATCAATTAGGCAAATCTTATTGTCTGATCTTAAGAAATTACCACAGCTACTCCAGCCACCATCAGTCAGCAGCCATCGGCCCAAGGCAAGACCCCTCAACAGCCAAGATTACGACGGGTTGCTAGCATTTTATTTTTAGCAATGAAGTATTTCGAGTTAATGTATATGCATGTTTAGACATAATAAAGTATTACACACTTAATAGGTGACAGCATAGTGTAAACATAACTTCTATGTGCACTGGGAAACCAAAGAATTTGTGGGATTGTTTTATTGTGATATTCATTTTACTGCAGTGTTCTGGAACCAAACCTGAGCTATCTTTGGTCAGAATGGGTACAATGGAGAATTCCCCTGGAAGTTCACTGAGGAGCTCCCCTCCTCTCTGAGCATTCTTGCCTCTTCCTTCAAGACCCCCTACTCATCCAAGTCTCCACCCAGGGCCGACGTGCTGCTCCTTCATGAGACAGATGCTGGTTGAACTCTTTAATCCTCATCAATACCTACCTGTGCTGGGTCTGATGCACTGTGAGGGCTCATGCGTAAAGCGACTCGGAACAACTGATCCAGACTGGAAGGGTCATTGAGGTCATCTAGGCCATTTCCTTCCTTTGATAGAAGAGGAACCTTAGGCATGGAAGAGGGGAGAGGAGCTGCCCAAAGTCACTCAGTCGGAATTCAAACAGACGCTCCCGTGATTGCCCCTTCTCTCTGCCTACTTGGAAGCCTCTCCATCTCTCCCTTTCTGCTGGGCCCCTCCCCATGGCTCTCCTGCCTTCCACAGTAAAACGGCCCTGACCTCCACTGCCCCTCTCACTTCTCCAACCAGTCTAGACCCCTGCCCATCACTCAGCTGAGTGACCAGGGCCTCTTAACGGTCAAGCCCAATGTCCTTTCCTCTCTCATCCTGCTGGGCCCCTCAGAGCTCCCAGCACTGTTGGCCACATTCTTAACCTCAACACTCCTCTAGGGTTCTTTATGGTCCTTTGCTCTTGGATTCTCCTCCTGCCTGTCTGCCCTGTCTTCTTTGTCAGCTCATGTCACGTCCCACCTGCTGACCCCAGGTGTCCGGCCCGGGCCCCCCCCTCTCTCCTGACCCCCGGTGTGTCCGGCCCGGGCCCCCCCTCTTCTCCCCTGACCCTTGGTGTCCAGCCCGGGACCCCCTCCTCTCCCTTGATCCCGGGTGTCCGGCCCGGGCCCCCCCCTCCCCTGACCCCCGGGTGTCTGGCCTGGGGCCCCCCAAGCCAGACCCCCGGTGCGTCGTGCCCGGGCCCCCCCCGTCCCTGTGCGGGGGGCCGAGGTGTCGCGCCCGGGCCCCCCCCTCCTCTACTGTCTGCTACACTGTCATCCTTGGTGACTTTGCTGATTTAGGCAGCTTCGATGACTGTCCTCATCTCTCACTATCTGGTCCTGGTCTCTCTCCTGAGCACTGGCCCCTCCCCATCGTGCTGAGCCTGCTGACAGCACTGCCAGCCTCCCTCTCACCAGCTTGAACTGGGAGTCGTTCTTGGTTTTTGTGCTTCTGTGGGAAGCCGGACCATGTTGTTCCTGCCATGACATCTCCTGCCCCCCTTTACGCTTGTGCCCCCACTCATGGGCACAATCCTCCCCACTCATGGGCACCACCCTCCCCACTCATGGGCACCATCCCCCCACTCATGGGCACCACCCTCCCCACTCATGGGCCTGGGCTGAGAAGGGCTGAGCTGGGACAACTGGACAGGGAATGGAGAAACAGACACGTCCAAATAAATCATGTCTTCAGTGGGTTCAGCGCTCTGTATCTGGAATCTGCATACCCCTGAAGCTAGAGCGAGAGCCATGGCAAAGGGGGGTCATCCCTTGGGACCCACGGCTGAGGAAGGAGAAGCACGGCAAGGCTCCAGCTGGGCAGCATTCATGTCATGTTCCCCATCATATCCCAGGCTCAGCAAGGGGAGCAGAGAGGCTGTCCCGGGGACAACCTTGCCAAGCAAAGGGGGTGAGCCGTCAGGAAACAAAAGTCAAAATAAGAGGCAAGGAAATGGTAATCTCTTCAGGATCTCATGTTTTATTAAATGAGTGTTTACAAAAATAAACCGTATTACACATTATACATCTCCAAAAGGATCTGACTTCAATGAAGCTTGGCAGCACAGTATTACAGAAATATAATTAAGCTCAGAAAAAAGTCCATCAGAAACCCCGCAACCTTGGTTGCTGGCATTCTGACCACGACATTAAACGACAGAACATGAGGAGGCAACCGGAGGGTTCTGGAAGCACCGCCTGATCTGGCGCTGTGATTGCTGGCCCGGCCTGGCCCTTGGTCAACATGATTTTAAAAATAATAATAAATGAAGCAGCAATTCTTTAGTGATAATGGAATTAGATAGAAATTAAATCCTTTTAAGTAGCTGGCATTTCTCCTAAATTGCACCAAATTAATTTGGAAGCACTTGGTTTGGTTTATAGGCAAACTGAAAAAGAGGAAATGTTTGCGCAGACTCGAATGCTCCTCCCACAGAGAGGGGCCGCGTGGGAGTCCACCCGTCACATCTCTGAGTCCGCGTACATCCCGTTGATTAGATAGTCCACTTGGGTGTAGTCCTTCTTCTTGTAGCTCTCGTACGCTTGCATGGCCAACAGAGCCAGGACAGCGATGAAAAACATGGTGCCCGCCAAGAGCATGGCCAACAGTAAGTTTTTATTGACCAAGGACTGGGTGAAGGGGGAAGTAGCGATCCATACATACTGGTTTTCTGTGACCGTCTGTACGGATGTCTGGGGCATTGTGGGTGAGCTCTCAGATGTGACTCTGGGGGACACTGGGCTTAGGGTGGTTTGGGGGAGAGCTCTTACCGTAGTCTGTGAAGTGCCTGGGGTCTCTGTGGCCTGGGCGACCGTGGTTGGCGTCACTTTGGGGTCTGGCATTGGTTCTGGTTTGGGGGGGGATCCCACCCTTGTGCTGCTGGAGATGGTGGGGGTGCTCATGAATGCTTCTGTTGACGTTCTGGAGCTGAAGGGAGCTGGGGACGGGGTGGTGGTTGAGATTTCTGGGTTGGACGGCCCATCCACAGACCCGCCTTTTGTTGGGGTCAGTGAGCTGGATGTTGCAGCAATTCCAGAAGATGTGAGCAGAACCTGGATGGTGGGGCTGCTGGCAGAGGCACCGGTGGCTTCTCCTGGGGTGTTCTGCCAGACGACGTGGCCATTCGTTTGGACATGTGTCACTGGCAGGGGATCAGGGTCAGCTCTCACACTTGGGGCCAACGCTGCCGTCACCACCATGGAGGGCTTTCCGGTGATTCTTGGGACCTGTGGCATGAGGCGTGCTGAAGGCACGCCCATGGTAGCCATCGAACTGTTAGGGGCTGCAGAGATGCCCACCTCGGTACTGTTCAGAGCCCTGGCTCCAAGATCCGTATGGTTGCCACCAGTTACTGTGACAGGAGACGTCATCTGGCCTAACTCTGCGGCACTCCTGACGGTCTTGTGATGGGGAGGAGCTGGAAAGACCCCCGGCTCAGGGCGAGGGAGCAAAGTGTCTGCGGTGGGAAGGCTGCTCCATTTCTCTAATGCATAGTCTTTAAAAAAAAAAGCCCAATCGATCCTCAATGAGCCGCGGCAAACCTCGTTCTCCTAGCCTCCCCTCCTCTCTGCAGAACAACCCTCCAGAGCTTCCCCTATCTCAGTCCTCCTTGGCCTTTCTGTAGCACCGCCAATCACCCTCTAGCTCATTCTACAAGCACTCATGAAGCCCCACTGTGTGCCAGGCACTGTGCCAAGTGCCAGAGAGGCCTCAGGGAGCTTACAGTCTACCAGGGTGGGGCATGTGCTCCCTTCTGAGCTCTCACAATGCTGCCCTGGAGGACTAGTGGACAGAGTGGAGACCCAGGTTCAGAACCTTAGCCGTGTGACCTTGGGCAAGTCACTTAACCCCAAGTGCCCTCCAAAAAGCAAAAAAATAACCCCCAAACCCAAGAAAATCACTACCTTGGAGCCCTTAGTCCCAAGGCACTCTATGAATGTGAGTCACTGTCAGTCATGATGTTTATCAAGACTGCTTTTTTCAGTTGTGTTCCACTCTTGGTGACCCTGTTTGGGGTTTTCTTGGCAGATACTGGAGTTTTTTTTTTTTTGCCATTTCCTTCTCAAGCTCAATTTACAGATGAGGAAACTGAGGCAAACAGGGTGAAGTGACTTGCCCAGGGCCACTCAGCTAGTGAGTGTCTGAGGCTGAAGTTGAACCCTGAGACATGAGTCTTCCTGCCTCCAGGCCTGTGCTCTCTGCACTGTGGGGCCCCAGCTGCCTTCATCATAATCATGGCTACTTCTCTCTAGCCACTCCTCAGTGGGGGGAGGGTCCCCAAGGCTCTGTCAGGGTCTCCTTCTTGCCCTTCTCTACCCCTGGTGACCTCACCACTTCCTTGGGGCTCCAGGAGGTTTGGCTCTGGCTTAATGAGAATAACCAGCCCTCAGCCTTCTTGCAAGCTCTAGTCGGCCTCCCCACTCAAGTGCCTGTGGGACATTCCCAATTTTATTTCCTGTTCACCTCACACTCAATGTGCCCCAAACACATATCATTATTGTTATTAAAATTTTTTTGGAGGGGGGAAGGCAGGGCAATTGGGGTTAAGTGACTTGCCCAAGGTCACACAGCTAGTAAGTGATAAGTGTCTGAGGCCAGATTTGAACTCAGGTCCTCCTGACTCCAGGGCCAGTGCTCTAATCACTCACCACCTAGCTGCCCCAACATGTCTCATTATTTCCCTTCAAACTCTCCCCTCTCTTAAGCAGGGATACTTTGGGGTCCTGCTCGACTGTTCCCACTCTCTTGCCCCATCCCTCTGATCAGCTGTCTCAACGAGCTCTCAGACATCCAGCCTCTTCTCTCCACTCCCAAGCTCGGCCTCATCCCCCCCTCACCTGCATACTTACAACAGGCCCCTTCGTGGCCTCCCTGCCTCAAACCTCTCTGTGCCCCAGTCCCCATCTGCTGGTCTATGCACCTCACCCCAGGCTCCAGTAAACCCCAGACCAAATATAAACCCCCTTTCTCTGGCACCTAAAAGTGAACCCTAATTCATGCCTGGTCTCCATCCACCTCACACTGTGTCATCACGCAGGCATGACCCCCCACACTGGGATGACCCCTCCTTAGGGACCTCTCTCCACCGTCTCAATCACCTGCAAGTGCTAGGCCCTTTGCTGTGGGTCCACAGGGACACTCAGCACCCCGGGCCCCCAGGTCGCCGCCTCCAGGCCCCTGTAAGCTCCTGCAGGGACTGTATCTTTGTACCCCAGAACTTGGCATGGGCCTGGCACAGGGGGGCTAGAGAAATGCTTGCTGATTGATGGGATCGGACCAGGGAAGTCCTCTGAAGGAGCCAGGGAGGAGTCAGGGAGGAGCCAGAGAGGAGTCAGGAAGGGCCAGGGAGGAGTCAGGGAGGAGCCAGGGAGGAGTCAGGGAGGGCCAGGGAAGAGTCAGGGAGGA
The DNA here is from genome assembly GCF_028583685.1 of Petaurus breviceps papuanus. Classification (NCBI taxonomy): domain Eukaryota; kingdom Metazoa; phylum Chordata; class Mammalia; order Diprotodontia; family Petauridae; genus Petaurus; species Petaurus breviceps. Next base: position 4,638,449 of record NW_027187322.1, read on the forward strand.
GCCAGGGAAGAGTCAGGGAGGAGCCAGGGCCAGGGATCTCCAGTTGCCCTTAAACCAGGCCTGCCCAGCGGTGGTACAATGTAATATAAATGTGTGCCTCCCTTCAAGATAACTCAAAGTTCAAAACCCTGCCCTGACCAAACAATTAAACTGCGGGGCAGTGCGTGTATTCCGCGTCCAGGCCCCTTTAAGAAGTGCTCCTTCCAGCGCGTTTAACGCCTAACTCCCTACACAAAGACGCCAAGACCCCAGGCCAGGCTGGCAGCAGAAGCTGGGGAGGGCCAGGGCACGCTCTCTGCCAACCATGGCCCCGCAGAGCCAGGCCTGACCCCTCCAGAGACCGTGGGGGGGGGCGCCTCCTCCTCTTCCCCTGGGCCACCGGCTGTCCACAGGGCCGCCTCCCAAGTTCCATTCCAATACCCCAGGGGGCCCCGGGCTCAGCCCTATAAGCCCCGTTCTCTCGGCCTACTGTGCAGCGGGCGTCACTCAGCCTTTCTCTTCAATCCCTCAGAACACAGAGCCCTACAAAGCTCAGGTACCTGTGGCTAATCCTTGGACATCCTGGGGTCTGGCTTCTTGGCACGCGGCTAGCACTGGACAGTAGAGGACAATGCAATGTCTTGGCTCCTTTGTGGACAAACTGCAGAAATGGGGACCTACAAGAAATGCAGAGACCAGGTCTGGGCTAAGAGGAAGCCACTACGGCCCAGCACTGAAGAGAAGAAATGAGAGCCAATTCCCTGCAGCCCCTGAAGGCCGCTGCTGGCAGGGGTCACAAGAGGCCCCGAGGGAGTCAAACACAGGGAGGGACGAACAAAGCTCTGCTGGCACTTCAGGCCACAGGGCCCAGGACCTCAGGGCTCTGGGCATCTCCAAAAAAAAAATAAATAAAAAACTTCTCTGAATAGAAATAAGGGTGTGCCAAAGTCTTGCTGCATTTCTGTGTCTTCCCCCGCACCTAAAGCTAGGAGAGGTACATGAAATAAAACAGGACAAGGAGGTGGGGTGGCTTCTGAAATGAAGCCTTGAGAGGGGCTGAGGATGGGAGATAAAACGGTGGAATCAGACACAGTCCTGGCCCTTGTGGCACTTCTGCTCCTAAAGGATACACACAAAGCCCTGACATCAAACAGAACACGCCAGTTCACACTTGGGCCCAGATGTCTGGCACACCCAGGGATGGACACAGTGCTGTCCACCACCAAACTGACAAATCTGGTCCCAGAGAAGAGATGAGAGAATGCCCCGCCCTCCTTCCCTGTCAGACGTGGGACACTATGGGTGTGGAGCACGGCACACGCTGGCGAGAATCCTGGCCGGCTGGTTTGGGGGCACTACTTTTTGACCCTGTTCCAAGACAAGGCTGCAGAGGGAAGGGGAAGTGACTTTTCCCCAGCCTCAGCCATTTGCGTTTGGGGCCCACCCACTCCAAACCTGTGCCAAAGGAAGAAGCCCAGCCCCAACACCACGCGCCTCCCACATGACTGCTCCACCCTGGGACCGACCCTTTACTGCTCACCTGCCCAGGCTGGATCTCTGCACACGCGGCTACACTGTGCTTTGCTCTGGACTTTCTGTATATGGAACACTCGGGCCCCGCTCTCTTTCAAGGAGGAAAAGTGGGTCTCTGGTAAGGACAAGGACAAGGAAGAAAGCCAAAGGAGAGCGATGGGGGCCCACATCTTGGGGGGACGCTCACAGCACGATATGATGGTCTCCAAAGGTCCCCGGGAGGCGGGGCCGGCTCCCAAGTTGGCCCAGCATGGACTCAATTCTGCTCAGACGTGGGGCATCTGCAAACAAGAGGGCACAGTCATTAAGGGGACATTACTGGGAAAGGTGCACAGGGCTGGTGGCATCTGTCCCACGGCCAGGAATCCAGAGGACGGGACCTCGCCGCTTTCTGTTTGCTCAACAGGCATTTGGGGGAAGAGGTCAGAGAAGACGCCCCCAACTGTGTCAGGAGATCATCTGTGAAAGGAGGCCTGAATTCCACATGCGCCGTCACACAAGTCAGCTCAGTGGGCAGTGAGTGGAGTCAGGACGCCCCTGGCTCAGACACTGCTGGCTGTGTGACCCCAGGCAAGGTGCTAGAGCTCTCTGAGCCTCCATCTTCTCATCTGTAAAATGGGGATGAGGAGAGCCCCTACCTCCCAGGGCTGCTGCAGAGGTCCAGTGAAATCACACACAGAAAGCAAGACATCAGCACCAGCTGGTGACCTGCAGGAACAAAGACCGGCAGGAAGTAGTCTTGCTGTCTCATTCTGTCTGCTCGGTCCTGTCCATCTCTCCCAGACCCCATGTGGTGCTTCCTTGGCAGAGACACTGGAGGGGTCTGCATTGCCTTCTCCAGCTCATTTTACAGATGAGGAAACTGAGGCCGGCAGGCTGAAGTGACCTGCCCAGGGTCACCCAGCTAGGGCAGACGTGAAGTCAGGAGGAGTCTCCCTGACTTGAGGCCGCTCTGGCACCACTTGCTGCCCTCCTTCTCAGCGCCCCTCAGGCCATCCTTCAATGACCCTCACAGCACTGCTCTAATGAGCTGCTGAAGGGAGGGATGGATGGTGCTGGCACAGCAGCATGCCATCACATGGCACAGGAGGGAAAGTAACTCGGAAGAAACAATGGACAGGCATTAACTGGCCCCTGCAGTGAAGGGCACGTGGACAAGGGAAGCCTGAGGCAGCGTGGGGGTGCACGTCCACCTGATAAAAATGGGTTCTTGGGGCTCCTGCATGGTTGGGAAGGACTCCCCGGCCCCTCGAGCTTCTTGCCACCCCTGGAAATCACCACATGCCGGGGCCTCCCCTGGAAATCACCTTGTCCTGAATCTCTCTGCACTCCGGGCAGATTGCTCTGTGTGCATGTGTGCACACGTGTGTACGTCTGTGTGGGTGGGTAGGGGGGGCTCCCCCACAGATTCTCAGTGGCCAATCCATCTCGGGCTTTGGACAGCCCCGGCCCTGGCAGGCAGCACAAGCTTAGGGATCGAATCCCATCAGTAAGCACTCACTGAAGACCTGGAGGGGCCAGGGTAGACACAGTAAGGGCTACAACAGGGGGTAACAAGTATAGGGTAACACGTACATGGAGAAGGGGGGAAGGGCCACGATGACCTGGAAGTCAAGGTGAGGGAGAACAAGGCACCAGAGTCATGGGTCTGAATTCTTGCCAGGGGAGCAAACTTGTAGATGAGAATCACGGCCTGACTGTCCCTGTGGGTAGCTGAGGGGGAGGGAAGAACAAGGGGCCTCCCATGATGCACAGTGGGAACGAAGGCCAGAAAGCTGGGTGCAGGACTCTGGACTTGTCAGTTAGAAGGGTCACTCTTCCCTCCCCTGCTTGGGCCTGTCACCCAAAGAGTGAGCACCAGCCAATGGAGACCCTCCTCCCTGGCAAAGGCCATCTCCCTCCCCTCCTTTCACTGATGGCATTAGTGGGTTTAAAACAGAATAAAATCCAAACCCCCAAACAGGAAAGCTGTACCTGACATGTTTACCCAGCAGCTCGGCTCCTCTGAGACACCAGGCCTGGGCCTCTTCCACTTCTCCTGGCCACAGGAGCCAGCCTCCTGCACTGACTTGCAGTTTGCCAGACTTCCCGATGTGGAGGAATTTGGGGACCTGAGATCGGCAAATTTCTTATTTCACACATAATGAGCAGGAGTAGTGTGGTATAGAGGTCGGGGATCTGGCCTGAAAACTGACCCACACTGCTTGGGCGATGCTGGGCCAACCTCTCAGGGCTCTGGGTCAGAGGGGACAAGCTCAGAGTACTCGGGACCAAAGTAGAAGTGGGAGACGTTTATCAAAGTAAACACACAACGCAACAGATCATGTCAATTCCTGCCAGTCTGACCCCCTGCTTGGGGACAAAGGGCTTCCTTGCCTAAGAGTTCCACAGGGTCAGTCCCAGCCCTGACTGCACCTGGAGGGAGATCTTTGGACATTGCTTCTACTAGCAGCCAACAACACTGCTTCCTGGTGCAGTGAGGGTGCCAAGCGTGGCCTTGGGCAGGTCCTCCCAGGCCCAGCCTGGCCAGTTTTAAGCAGCTCATCCCCAAGGCTGGGCAGGAGGATGGGCAGCTTGAATGCAGCAGCTCTCCAGGGTTATCTTCCACAGGGCAGCAGTTTGTGGTGCAGCATAAGCACCAATCCTTCATCCTCGCCAGGCTGGCCTGTGCTCCAAGTACCAAGTCTGCCTACCTCGCTGACCCCCGTCTTCATGTTGTTTTTTTTTTTCCCCAGATCTCAAGCTCCTGTTTTTCTGCACTCACTTCCTTGGGCAACTTTTGATTCTTCAAAGGTCACATGCCCCACCCTTACTAGGGCTTGTCTACCCCCAACACCCCAATTTCCCACCTTCCACTCACTTCTCCACAGTATGATTCCTGATCCCACTGCTCACATGTAACTGCCCTCTCCAGGTTACCAGCAGCCTCTTAGCAGCTCCCACCTGTGGCCTTTCCTTAGCCCTCTGATCCTGCTCACCATCCCCTCCTCCTGGCCCCTTTCCTCTCGACTTCTGACACAGTTCCCCCTCACTTCTTTCCCTGTCTGGCTGCTTTGTCTGCTCTGCCTGCCCATTAAGCATGGATGTCCTTATCTCAGTTTCTCTTCTCTTTCCTCCACACTCTCTCCCTCAGGGACCCCATCTATTCCCATGGGTTCTGTTATCAACTTCATGCAGATAATTCCCAAATCTACATACCCAGGCTTAATATTTGAAGCTAATGTGTTAGTGGAGTTGTGAACTGATCCAACCATTCTGGAGAGCAATTTGGAACTATGCCCAAAGGCATAAAACCACGCGTACCCTCTGACCCAGCAGTACCACTACTGGGTCCCAAAGAGATAAAAGAAGGAAAAGGACCTACATGTACACAAATATTTATAGCTGCCCCTCTTGTAGTGTCCAAGAACTGGATGTCGAGGAGATGCCCATCAATGGGGGAATGGCTAAACAAGCCGTATGTATGAATGTGATGGTGTGCTACTGCGCTATCAGAAATGATGAGCAGGAGGATTTCAGAAAAACCTGGAAAGACTTAGACAAACGGATACAAAATGAAGTGAGCAGAACCAGGAGAACATTGTACACAGTCACAGTGACACTGCATCACGATCAACTGTGAGTGACTCGGCTGTTCTCATCAATCCAATGATCTAAGACAATTCTGAAGAACTCACGATGAGAGACAGAACTGACGGAGTCTGAATACAGACCAAAGCATACTTTTTATGTTTTATTTTGCTTTTTGGAGGGCACTTGGGGTTAAGTGACTTGCCCAAGGTCACACGGCTAGTTTTTGTGTTAAATGTGTGAGGCCGAATTTGAACTCAGGTCCTCCTGATTCCTGGGCCAGTGCTCTATTCACTGCTCCACCTAGCCGTTCCCAAAGCAGGCTTTCTAAACTTTATCTTCTTGGGTTTTGGGTTCAAGTTTTCTTTCACAACATGACTAATATGGAAATGTTTTGCATGACTGCACACATATAACCTATATAAAATTGCTTGTCTTCTCAATGAGGGGGGAGGAGCAGGGAGGGAATTTGAAACTCAAATTTTTTTTAAAAAAATGAATGCTAAAAAGGTTTTTTTTTACACGTAATTGGGGAAAAAAATAGGATACCTGAAAAATGAACAATCCAGTTTATCTGGACATCTCCACCTAGATGTCTCATAGGAACTAGAAACTTAACATGTTCAAAACAGAACTCATTTTATTTCCTAATCCATCTCTCCTCCAATTTCCCCCATTTCTGTGATGGCACCACCGTCCTTCCAGCCAGGAAAGGCTGCAGCCCTGGGTCATTCTTGACTCCTTCCTTTTCCTCAACCACCAGGCCCAATCACTTGCCAATTCCTGTCCCTTCTATCTCTAAACATCTCTTCTCTCCACTCACACAACACAGCCTTTACCTTAAACCAGGATCCAGGATCTTAGCATCTTGTCAATAGTCCTCCTGCTTCTATTCTCTCTCCTGTCCGATCCACTCTCCATGAAATTCGCAAATTGATATTTAAGAAAACAAAAAAGGTAAAACCATGTCACCTCCTTACCCGAAAAACTACAGTGGCTCCCTGTTGTCCCTAGGATAAGACACAGCCTCTTCGGCCTGGCACTGTAAGTCCTGCCTCCCCCCCCCCCCGCCCATTCCCGTTACTGAATTAGATCCTCCTTCAGTCGCTCTTGGTGGCAGGAACACTACAACCCATCAGGTGTCCCATGTACATAACATTCCTCCCCACTCTCACCCCTCAAGCCATCATCCCAGCCCTCTCTAGTGTCTACCCTGCACACCCTTTTCACCTCTGACTCACAGAATCTCCAGTTTGCCCTAAAACACAGCTCAGGTACCAGTGTTCCTGACACTATCTGTATACACAGCATTTATCTGGGTGTGTACATGTTAACAGCCCCAATAAAACGTCAGCTTTTCAATGACAGGCCGTTTGGGCTTGTGTATGGTCCACACTTGCATACAGATGTCTACTCAATTGTCTGAATGGTCACTGAAGGTCATCCTTAGGCCATGCTGGTGATGAGCCTCTGCCCTGATCTGCTCATGTTGGTCCCTGAATAGATATCTGAGCCTTTCCCCTTGGGCATCCAGGATCTCCTTCACACCCCAGAAATGACTGGCCTAGAGCAAAACCACAATGATTTACTGACAAAAATGGCAGCTTTCACCTGGATGTAAATGACCTCCTCACTGCAGCCTCTAGCTCTGAGCACCTATCTCCATTTCCAGCAGAGAACCTGGATCCCTTCCCCATGTCCTACATCACTAGAGGCCCAGACTTTGACCAGAGCTCAGCACTACATTACTATACTATATACAACTGGTCGCCTCTCTGTGACTCAAGTCCTTCTCTGCTCACTGAGACGCTGAGCTTCACACACGTGCCTGTAAAAGCTAAGGAGGCACCTAAAGGGGGAAGTACAGGCTCATTATTCTAATGGACTCCCAGGCATGCCCTTCCCCTCTGCCCTCCACCTAACAACACTCTTCACAAAGGAGGCATTCAGTCAATATCTGTTGACTGAATGAATAAACATTTGTTGAATAAATGCTTGGCTCCCCATCCATCAGCTCATCCTTATCCAAATCTTAATCACTTCACTCCTCGGCCATTTTCGGCTCCTTCAGTAACCACAATGACTTCCTTAAAACATCACATCTCTCCTCCAAAGTCTGAAGAATCTCCCATCCCCAGATCACACACCTAATCAGCTCAGTATCAGAGCAAAGTTGTGGGGTGAGGAAATCTCTGGAGTCACTTGCTGAGTGAGCTAGTTAGGGGAAAGGCAGATGGCCTATGAGGCACTTTTGGGTATTTAAGCCCTGGTAAGGGTGTGGGTGTGGGGGATGGCAGAACATGGGGAGAGTCTGCAATCTCACACCAGGATAAGGAGGGTTGTAAGAAGTATATACACAGATTCTGAAATGCCATCTAAAAAGAATGTCATATTGTATATACATAAAACCTTGTATACAGTAGGTGCTCAGTAAATATTTCTGATTGTACTGAACAAAGTCACAGGGGAGCCTGTAGCCAGGAAACTAACCAGAAACTAAGGCATTCTTCCTAAAACAAAGCTACAATAGCCCCCCTGTAATCCAGTCTAATCTCTTTTTCTCTCTCTTTCCTGAATGGGAGGGCAAGTATCAAAAAAAGGGTAACTTAGGGGGCCGCTAGGTGGCACAGTGAATAGAGCACTAGTCCTGGAGTCAGGAGGACCTGAGTTCAAATCCCACCTCAGACACTTAACACACACACAAAAAAAACTAGCCATGTGACCTTGGACAAGTCACTTAACCCCATTTGCCCCTCCCCCCCAAAAAGGGAAAAAAAAGGGTAACTTCCCAGCAGCAGCAACTGAAAACAGTAGGGGTGTGACTAGGCAGCATCAGACTAGGGGGTGAAATTCATGCCCCCCTTGCAGAGGCTGCCCCTGGGATACTTCTCAAGCTGCCACATCAGCAGCAGCTGCCTGAGACCCCCAGGGCTAAGCTGGAGTCTGAGTTTGGGTGGAAGGTAGAGTGGGGGATGCTCCCTGCCTCTGAGCCCTTTGGGGTGTGCCTTTTGGCAGGGATCCCCAACTAGGAACTTTCTTGGGGGGGCCGTGGTGTTACAGATCACCATAAGCTCTCCAGGCACTGGTCTGGGCACTAAGTGGCTACCCAGGTCATAGGGAAAAAACAGAGAGAGGAAAAGAAGTTGAAATCCAATTCACATCTTTCAAAACAAGTATGGAAAGAGGGAAGAATTCTGCTGTGACCTTCACAGTGTGCAACAACTATCTAACATCACCACTATGTGAGCCAGGATCCCCTTACTCCTAGGAGAAAAGGCAAAGGGATTCCAGCAAAGCCTCTGAACCCTTCGGGGCATCAGGGAGAATGAATTATTCCTTTAAAAGAATGGAAGACTGAGGCAGAGAGGTCCCAACTTGGGTCAGGAGAGTGGAGGAGGCACAGCTGGGATGCAGAGAAGCAACGGATGAAGGAGGGCTGGACATGTGGGAAGGAGCATCTAAGACCCTTTCCATGTCGGTGGAAGCTTCTGGAAGAAGTCACTACCTACATCCAAAAAATGACCATGTAGATCCAAAGGGGGTGAGTGAGGAGAGTAGAGTTGGAGCTGGCCACGCCCTGCAGGCGGAGGGCCAGGCCAGTCTTTGGGGGACCAGATTTAGTAAGAGAAGGCTTCTCATGAGTGAGAACCTCCCAAGGACCCCTCAAAGCTGAGGAAGGCTCCTCACTTCTGAGGACTCACATGGGCACAAATGATACTATCAAAAGGGATCAAGAATGTGTAAAGGATTGTGAAGTATCAGTAAGATAGTGGAGGCCTGAGGGCCACAGGACCGGTGTCTAAAGAAAGCAGCCAGGAAGGTAAAGGCCCCAGAGGAACCACCTGAAAGGGAGAGGGGAGGAGCTGGTTTGGTCCTTTTTAGCACCAGGTGGCTGGCGGTGTTATTTAACAGGCTGTCCAGGGTGTAGTAAAGGCTTTTCTGCTTGGCCTCAGGGGACAGCGCAGGAGCCAGGGGTGACCGTGCCAAGAGGAGAAACTTCCTCCCAATCCAAGCTATTAGGAAGCAGAAAGGATTGCCCAGGGAGGTGCTGGTTCTTCCTCCTTAGAGGCCTTCCAGGGAAGACCACAGCATCTGGGGTAGAGTGTGGCATTTCAAACACTTCTGAGAGTTTACCAGCAGCCTGCCCTGGGGCCTCAAGCGAAGACCCCTTTGTGGTCATCTGGTCCATCCTTCAGGGGAGGGCACCGAGGCCTAGGGAGGTAAAGGGCCTTGGAGGCGCATCCCCTAAAGTCAGAGTCAAGCCTCCTTCCACTGTACCTGCTGCCTTCACGCTGCTTTTTGCTTAATTTGGCAGTAGAAGGTGGAGATCAGTGCAGGAACTTGTGACCCAGGCCAACCACCCCACCCAAAATGCAACAGCCAGAGGCGCCTCACCCTAGCACAAAGCTCCAATTCAGGAACCAAGACTGGAGAGATGAGAATAAAAAACTGTGTCTGCAATGATGTGACGATGTTTCATGTGAATGTGTATGTAGAGCCTATATCAGATTGCTCACTGTCTTGGGGAGGGGGAGAGGGTAGGGAGGCAGAGAAAATTTGGAACCCCAAATCTTATGGAACTGAATGCTGGAAACTAAAAATAAATATATTTTTTAAAAATTGTGTTTGTAAACCTAGAGATGTTAAAAACAAAACAAATCAAACCAGTCTGCAAAGGGAATCTAACCGTTACACCTGCAAGCAGTTGCAAAGGAAAATGAAGCAACAAGTAGTTTGGAAGATGAAGCCCTGAGCCCTACCCGATTAGCGGGGACAAAACCCAAATTTGGGGGGAAAAGAGAAGAAAACATAAAATAAACTATGATCGTAAAAGGCCTAGACACTATACATCAAGAAGTCCTAAATGAAAACTGCTCAGATCTTAAAGACTAGAGGGCAAAGTGAACAGCCTAACACTTCCCGAAAGAAACCCCAAGAGGAAAAGACCCAGGAATGTCACGGCCAAGATCTAGGGCTCACACAGAAGTAAGAAGAACCAATCCTCTCCACACCCAGCAGGGTCTCAGGAGACTTGGCACCTTCTACTTTAAGTGAGAGATCCTGGAATTTCAGTATTCCAGAAGGCAAAAGTCCACCTTCAAAAGCCTCCACGGCTAACAAGGAAGAAAACTTACCCTGCAGAGCTGAGAGCAATCCTGCAGGGAAAAACCCAGGCCCTTCATGGAACTTTCAAGACTTTTAAATGTAAAGATCAGAACTGAATTGCTTCTCAGATGTTTTCAGTCATGTTTGACTCTCGGCGACCCATTTGGGGTTTTCTTGGCAAAGATATTGACCCAAGCAATTTCCTTCTCCAGCTCATTTTACAGATGAGGAAATTGAGGCAAACAGGGTGAAGTGAGTTGCCCAAGGTCACCCAGCTACTAAGTGTCTGAGGCCAGATTTGAACTCAGGGAGATGCGTCTTCCTGACTCTAGGCCTGGCGCTCTATCCACTCACCGCGCCACCCAGCTGCGAGATACAAACACAAGAATCCCAGAGTAACTGAGCAAACAGAAGAGGCTGTAGGATGATGCAGGGCTAACACTAACCAAGGAGCTAGGACCTGAGAGCTGCTAAGCTTTGTCCTGGGAGTCTGAGGAGAGGAGATAGAAGGAAGGCTAAGGGGAGGAAGAAGAGGAGATAGAAGGGAGGCTAAGGGGAGGAAGAAGAGGAGATAAAAGGGAGCCTAAGGGGAGGAAGAAGGGGAGGAGATAAAAGGGAGGCTAAGGGGAG
>NW_027187322.1:4649276-4685111 GCF_028583685.1 Petaurus breviceps papuanus
CTAAGGGGAGGAAGAAGGGGAGGAGATAAAAGGGAGGCTAAGGGGAGGAAGGAGAGGACATAGAAGGGAGGCTAAGGGGAGGAAGGAGAGGAGATAAAAGGGAGGCTAAGGGGAAGGAGAAGGGGAGGAGATAGAAGGGAGGCTAAGGGGAGGAAGGAGAGGAGATAAAGGGAGGCTAAGGAGAGGAAGAAGGGGAGGGAATCTGTTATTTCTCCATAACTGGGGCATGAGAGACAAAGATACAAAGGTGGAGGAAGGGGTGGGAGGAGAGGGTGAGATGAGCCTCCCTCTTATCTGAATGAACACAGAGAGTCTGGAGAACATCAAACAAGACAAGGTACAGCGATGAGGGCCAAGAGGGAGGATGACATAGGGGCCACAAAATTCCTGATTCTGAAAGGGACATTTAAAGGAAAAAGAACTAGACTCTGAGGGGTGTCATCAGCTGGGGAGTAGCAACTCCGACTGAGTATATGGATAAAATGGGATGTTAATGCATCGAAGAATTGATGAGACAATTCCAGAGAATCTTGGGAAATGGAAATGACCAAAGCGAGCTGACCCAGGAGAGCAGCTGATTGGCCAGCACCTAAAAGAAAGACCAGCTCTGAAGGATGAAGAACTCTCAGTGTCTGAACAGCTGTGCAGCCAGAAGCCCCCCACCCCCCACAGCACCTAAGGGGGCAGGGCGGCCAGGGCATTCATTCACTTTTCTTGTGCATTATTCCTACGCAGTGAGAATGTCTTTTCTCTAGATTTTTAATTGGGAGAAAGTGCTGAGAGGGAGCCAGCAACAGCCCTGTGCCCAATCATCTCTAAACACTGAAGGGTTTCTTTAATGCCCAGAAGACAGCAGCAGCAAGTACAGAGAAACAGAAGTTTCCACAGTAAGATGTGGAATTCCTTACACATTTGTGTTTCATGCAGCCAGTATGACATGGAGACTCATCCTTTCACACACCCTTGTTTTCTTGGGTTCTCTTGTATATAAAGAAATTGATCCTTAATTTGGTGTTTACATTCGGAACTTTTAAAAAGAAGTGAGAGCGCCAAGCCACAAAATAGCCTCCCCCTTCCCCCTTCGAGTCTGCCAGGCTCTCAGGCACCTCCTCCTTTCCTGATTCTCTGGTTTGGGTGCTCCCCACCCCCAGTAGATTATAAACTCCGGGCGGGGGGGAGGGACTGCTGCCTCTTGTGCCCCAGGACCTGGTGGGGCTGGACAGCCCGGCCTGGGGCTGAGATCACCTGGGTTCAATTCACTTCAGATACTTGCCATGTGACCCTGGGCATGTCACTTGACATTCATTTGCCTATATCCTCCTGAGAAGGAAGAGGCAAAAGTAACTCCCGAGGACGTGATGGGGAGTGGGGCTGCCGCAGAGCCCCACGGGGACCAGGGGCTGCCAGGTCGGGGTGGGAGAGGGCGTGGACAAGGAGCGGCCCTCTGGGAGCCTGGAGGCGGCAGAGGCGAGCAGGAATAAGAGGAGGGTGATGAGCCCTCTGCTGGGAGGGGTCGGGACATTCCCACGGGCCCCACGTTCTGCTCCGGGGATCTCGAAGTCCTGGGTTCCAATCCAAGTCTCCTTCCTCACCCTGGCGATCGCCCAAGTCCCGGGCTCGTCCCATCCCAGGAAGGGGCTCTCTGCGCCCCGCCCCCACCATTCTGGTCCCCGGGGTTCTATGAAGAGCCCCCCCCCCCACGTGGGGGCCAGTCTGAGGTGGCCCTCCCCTCACCTGGGCCCCTCCCACCTGGCCACACCTGCTGGGGTCAAGGGGGCGGACCTTCGAACCGGGAAGAAAGAGGTTCTGTGTTCAAATCCTGCCCGACAAATCCCCAGTGTGGCCTCGACTCAATCACTTCCCTGCCCTGGGCCTCAGTTTCCCCGTCTGTAAAAGGAGGGGCGGGGTTGGTTGGCCTCTCTCTTCCGGCTCCAGACTGGGGGAGACCTCCCTGGCCTCAGTTTCCCCAGCTGTCAAGACAGGCAGGCAGACCAGAGGAATCTCTAAGCACCCTCCCACCCCCGCCCGGCGCAAGGTTCCACGCGCACCACCCACGCCGGGCCTCGGAGGCGAGGCTTCGGCCAAGTCTCGCGAGAGAAGCCAGAAGCCCCCCGCCCGCGACCACCTCCCTCCCGTCGCCCCGGCAACGGCCCCTAGCAACCGGCCCGCCATCAGCGCGGCTTCTTACCGGGCGCAGCCCCGGCGGGGAGCAGCCGCCGCCACCCGCAGGCCGCAGGGACGCGGGGGGTGACGCGGGCTCGGAGCGTGGCGGGCGCGGAGGACCGGCCGCGGGTGCCAGGCAGCCCCGGGGCTCGGCCTTGGCCTCGGCCCCAGCTCTGGGCCCGCCCCGCCCCGCCCCGGAAAAGACGTCACCAGGCCGGAAGTACGGGGCGCGCCCGGGCGCGCCCGGCCCCGCCCCGCAGGGCGCCACGTCCGCAGAGGGAGGTAGGGGGAGCCGGTGACGTCATGCGCCCGGCCGACTCCCCGATCGCCCATCGTGTCCTCGGAGGAGCCTCCGCCAGAGGCCGGTGGGCTCCCACCACCGTGGCCACCGCCGCCGCCACCGGCCCGGAAATGAGGTGGGAGGGACCCCCGCGGCGCCGCTCGGCCACTCGGCCGGCCGCATGACGTCAGCGGAAGCCGACGGGGGCGCGCCGGAAGTGGGTGGGCAGCCGGAAGCGCCGCTGTTGGGGGGGGGCCAAGAAAGCCGGCCGGGACGTGGGTGTGAGCAGAGGCCGGGCTCCCGGGGCGGGGCGGGAGCAGCCGCGTCGTCTTCCCTGTACCGAGGTTCTTGCCCTTCGTTCTGGGGGAGGTCGGGAGTGACGTCACTCTGTGAGATTTCCCGCGGCCGGGCTCAGGCTCGGAGGAGTTGGGAGGGCTCCGCAGTCCGGGCCAGCGTTGGGGCGGCTTCGCGGAGCCTGAGGCCGCCGCCCCCGCGCTGCTTCAGCTGCTCGCTCCCCGGCCGGCCCTCCGGAGGCCTCGGGAGGCTCCCTGTGAGCGCTCCCTAACAGTGCCATTCTGGGACCCGCGGCCGGCTCCTGGCCCGGAGCCCACGCGGAGGCCCGGCCGGCTGCCCAGGCACGCACACCCCGCCTCACTCCCCCAAACGCGCACCTCTGTGTCAGCGTGTGCATGCCCAGCCAGCGCCCTGCCCAGGTGAGCTTGCCCACATGCGCCTGGCGGAGAACCCGTGAGGGTCTGGGAGGTAGGTGGGGGTGCAGATTTGGGGTCTCCCGCCTCTGCTCGTGGGGTACCGCCTTTTCCTTCTTCCCCCTCTTTTTCCTCCCCTCTCTCCCTCCTCTGTCTTCTTCCTCCTCCTTGCCAAAGACCACCACCAGGCAGTGCCCTCCTTCCTTACCTCGATCTCAAGTGACCCGTCTGGATCAGCCTGTAAGCCCCCCGGGTCCCTTCTCAGAGTCAGTTTTTCAATGAGTAAAATGAACTTGATTGGATTATTAGGGAACCCTTATAAACCTAATATAAAGTCGAGTCCTGTTATCAAACCACTTAAAGAGTTCACAGATGCCGCTGCACAGAAGGTTCTCTGGATCCCCGATGCCTGTCTACCCTACAAGATCACCTGGGGACTATTTTGTAGGTAACTTCTACAGGGTGTCCCAAAAGTCTTAGTGCAGTTTTAGCTGTGATAGTTTAAGCAGTAGCTGGCAATCCAGGTGTCTCCAGAGTAGCTGGGGGAGATGGACCTAGAGGAGAGGTCCTGTTGATATGTTCATTTTTATTTAACAGCTGTCAAAGCTTTCAACTGCACTAAGACTTCTGGGACCCCCTCTCTAGGGAGGCATCTCCCTAGGCTATATTGTGACCTGGTTGGCAGCTACTGTCAGGCTGGTCACTGTGTTCAGAGGGCAGCGTGTGCAATGATAAAGAGCCAGAGGAGTCAAATTCCTGCTCTTCCTCTGGGTCTTTCCTGTTTGTGTACGGTTAGGCAAGTCACTTGTGCCTCATGTTTAAAGTGTCCTGGGCTAGAGGGGCTCTGGGCCCCCAGCGCCAGACCTGGCACAGAGGGGACACTTTAAACTGCCTAGTGAATGGTCCAGCCGTGTGACCTTAGGTAAGTCATTTAACCCTGAGACTTTCCTCTTCTCAAACGATGAGAACGAGGCTTATAGCACCTGCTTCCTGGTGGTGATGTGAGAGTCACTGACAGAATATATAAGGTGTTCTGTGGATTGTAGAATCCTATGTAAATGAGCTGCTGGTTTTTTTACCAGAAAGAAACTTTTCATCTAAATGTCATAGCTATTGTGCCAACACGAGGCATGGTAGCACATTCCTATAATCTCTTGTTTATAAAAGCATTATATATAGATATATAAAGCATTATATATACAAAGAAAAGCATCTCTTGACCTGTGGCTTTCTGAACCATGCTGACTTGTTCTGCTTGGGGTCACTTGCTAAGCGCTGTGTTAATATAGTGAGTACCCCTGGGGAGAGGACAGACTGCTACAGGTTAGAGGTGGAGTAGGTCAAAGCTCTCATGCTGATGAGGTGAACCCTGTGCCCTTCCAGCCTGGATGAGGTGGGGAAAGACAGTCTTTAAAACAATAACAACGACATGGGTTTAACCCAGAGAAGACGTCTTCAGAGTTAGACCTTTCTGTGGAATTTAATGGGAAAGAAGGAAAAAGCAGGTTGGGAAAGAGAACCTAAAGTATTGCGGTGTTGTCTTTAAAATCTGTGCACCGGTAAGAAATATAGCAAAAATCTTAGACAGATCAACTGTGCTGAAAGAAGCAGGATGAGGGAAGCCTGGTGAGAGGCAAAATAATACACTAAGTCTCAGACTATCAAAGTGACCGCGTCCTGAGGAGAATCAGGGAAGACCAAAGGCTCCCCTTGTATCTGTGGTACTTCCCCTTTGTTCCTAATGCACTTCACCCAACGGAGAACCCTTATGGGCAGGAGGGCTCTGAAATGCTGAGTCTTACAACTGAGACCCCTCTGTTGCTTTTATAAGAAGAAAAGGGAGAGTAAAAGAAGGGAAACCAGCTTGGTAGACCATCACCATTGTTAGAACATCTGTTAACAGGAATGACTAGATAGTGGAAAAGAAGGTAAAAAAAAAAAGCATTAGATCCACTGACATATTAGAGGGGCTATGCAAAAACAAACTTGTGGATGTGCCATGGGTGGGGCTGTGAACTGATCCAGCCATCCTGGAAAGCAGTCTGGCATTATGCCTCCAAAGTTATTAACACTGCATGCCCTTTGACCCAGCAACAGCTGCTAGGCCTGTACCCCAAAGGGATCAAAGAAAGAAGGGCCTTAAGTGGAGGAGCTTTTTTTTTTTTTAGTGGCAAAGGATTAGAAACTAAGGATATTCCAATCATTTGGGGGCTAAACGAATTGTGGTATGTGATGAAACATGCCATTGACCTCCACCTAGGTGTCAGACTCAGAGTGCACACTGAGACTTTTTTTCCAAAATGGCCCGTGCAAGAATTTGTTTCACTGGACTATGTATATGACAGGTTTTGTTTTTCTTGCTTTCTCAAGGTGGGGGTGGGGGGAGGTGAGAAAATGTGAACCTGAGAATAAAATTGAATAAGAAATTAAAACAAATTATGGCATAAAACATATGGAATATTATTGCGTTGTGAGAAATGCTGAAAGGATTGATTTCAGAGAAACCTGGGAGGGTTTTTATCAACTGATGTCAAATGAAATAAGCAGAACCAAGAGAAGAATTGTTATAACAACATTGTAAAGACAGACAGCTCAGAAGGATTTCAGGACTCTGGTCAACATGGTGACCAACCACAATTCTCCCCCTCCTGACGAAGAGGAATGGACTAACAGGAAAAAGGAGACTGTTTTTAGACACAGCCAACACGGGACTTTGGTTTTGCTTGACTAAGCTTATTTGTTACGAGGACTTCTTTCTCCCAGTGGGAGTGGGTTGGTTGGTAAGAGGGAGGAAAAAACCAAAATTCTTGGTAATTGCAAACATTTAATTAAAAATAAAACCTTAAGTCTTAATTCTGCAACTTCTTATGTTACCATGGACAGATCCTTTCTGTTTTCATCAGCCCCCATGTCTTTATCTGTGGTTCCAGGATCGAGCAAAAGTGCTTATTTTGGAGTTCAGACCTCTTGGTAACCTAGCCTCCTCCTCCCTTTCTGGTCTTCTTAAACCTTGTAACACTGGCCTCCTAAACAAGACCCTACATCTCTCCTCTCCAGGCATTTTCTATGGCTGTCCCCCAAGACTAGAATGCTCTCCCTCCATTCTAACTACTGACACTCCTGCTTCTAAGTCTCAACTGAAATCCCACCTCCTGCAGGAAGCCTTCCCTGATCCCTCATGTTTCCAGGGACTTCTCTCTGTTAGTTATTTCCTATTTGTCGTCCCTATAGCTTGCTTGTCTCCTCTGTTATATCATGAGCTCCCTGAGGGCAAAGATTGTCTTTTGTCTTTGAATTCCCCAGTGCTTGGCCAAGTAGGCAATGTTTACTGATTGATCTGTAAAATGTTTGTAAAACTTATAAAGATGTTGTGAGGATATAATAAAGTAATGGATGTAAATGCTTTACAAATTTCAGTTATTATTTAACATTATCACTCTTATACTCTGCTTTAATATTGTACTTTTGGATATTTCCAGTTTATGGCCATACAGGAACCATCCCAGAACTTAAATCAGACTACAACTCTAGTGGGAGTCTTACTTTTGCCCTCATAATGTAAATCACTGTAGAGGAGGATGGTGCTAAGGGTCAGCAAGGGGTAAAGGAAAGTGGATTTTTAGTCAGAAGACTAGATTGGAGCCCAGCTCTTCAGCTTCTTCCTCCTGTGACCTTGAGCAAGTCAGTAACCCCTGTGTGTCTCATTTTGTTGATGGATAACAAGAAAATTGGGTTAGGTGATCTCTAAAGGTCCAGCCACCTCAACCTACAAAGGAAGGAAGCAGTCGTTTACATGGTACCTGCTGGGGGCCAGTCACTGTGTTAAGTGCTTTACAAATGTTATTTGATCTTCACAGTAACTTGCTATATCCTCACTTTACAGATGAGGAAATTGAGTCTGAGTGAAGTTAAATGGCTTGATGCAGCTACTAAGTGTCTGAGGCCTGGATTTGAACTCAGGTCCTCCTGACTCCAGATCCAGCACTGCACGGCACCACCTAGTTTCTTTTTTCATCTTGAAAGGGCATTTTGTTTGTTCTTGGTCCAGTTTTGTAGCTGTTGTTTCTGATGATTTTGAACTTTAAATGCTTTGGCATCCAAGGAAGAGTCAGTGGCTTTATAACTCTAATAAATAAAGGATTGCAGAGTCACAGTTGGAAGGGATTTTGGGGGCCATATTATCCAACTCATCCTAGAAGAAGGAAGGGAATGTCAAAGCATGTTTAAAAGCTTCCCTTTTAGTTTCTCTAGAAATATGAAGATGGGATATTTCTCTGTTCAAAAAAACTCCAGAATTCTTGGGAAAGCTCTTTGGACAGACTTCTTTAGGAAACATGTTACAGTGGTGCCCAGCCTTTGGACAAATTAACTCTCTCCTCCGGGAGCAAATTGGAGCCTGATCCACCCAGCCTTCTACCTTAATAAGGGCTACTGGCATCTGTTACTCAGAGTGGGTCCCTTTCTGCGATCCAGGAAGACCACTATTGTTACTCAACTATTCCACGATATTAACCCAAATTGTATGTCACATTTTGTGATCTGTTCCTCGTTCAGGACTTATAAGCATTTCCTGAAATCGGTACGAGACCGTGATATTGGAGGATAAGGGAGACTGCACCAGGTGTACATCTCTCTAAGCTAGAAATGTTTGGATAGTAGACTGATTGTTGCTGGCAGATGAGCATAAATATGTGGAGTACAGTCTTAGTGTTAATATTTTTCTTTGACACTAGGCATGATGTCAGCACCTTCTCTACAAGGTTCCTGCTAAGTGGTCATTAATCCTTTGCTCAGCCTCCAGTGAGGGAAAACCCATCACCTCTGGACAGGCCATTGTAGTTTGGGATAGCTCTGATCATTAGGAAGTTTTTTCTTATGTTTCTTATGTCAAATCTCAATTAACTTCTTCTAATTTCTGCTCATTGTTTCTAGCTCTGCTCTCTGGGGCTAAAAAGAACAAGAGGGATTCCTTTTCTGCTTGGAAGCCTTTGAAGTACAGTGATTGCGTTTCCCCCTCTCCCCCAACCCACATTATGGAGGCTGAAATAATGGCATTTAGGGAGCACCATAAGGTTCATAAAGCTTTACGTGTTACCTCGTTTGGTCCTCACAACACAGTGCTATCCTTATTTTATAAATGAAGACACTGAGGTGGGCAGATGTGTAATCGCTTACTCTGGGTCACACAACTAATAAGGGACTGAGGCGCTTCCTGCCTCCACACTTGACCTTCAGTCCTCAGGATATGACAGGCCTCTTCACCCTCCTGGTTGCCTTCATTGGGACACTTTCCAGCTTATTTATAATATCTGACATTTGTCCATCAACGTACTTCTTAATCTTAATGTAGTACCCAGAACTGAGAACAATACTCTTAATAATATCTTCCTACACCTGAACACTACCTTGTAACAGTGACTCAAAGTCACCTGTTTTTAGTTGTCTTATCTCACTGATTGGTAAGCTTGTAGTTCCCTCCCAGGGCTTGACAAATTGCTCTCCACTTCAGCCTCCATAATGTACTGGTGAAGCTGGTTGTTTTGAGGCCAGGTGTACATTTATCTCCATTAAATTTTGTCTTAGTAGATCTGGCTCAATGCTAGAAACACTTGTGATGTATTAGAATCCTGACTTTCATCCACTGCGTTAGCTATCCACCCAGCCCTTTGTACATCTGCAAGCTTAAGGAGCTTGCCTTCTATCCTTTGACCCAAGTCACTGGTAAACTATTGAATGGGACAAGGCCAACCCTAGAACCCTGGAGCTCTACACTGGTCACATCCAAGTTGACATTAAGCCTTAACTTACTATTCTTTGGAGGTCTGACCTTTCAATCAACTATGAATTCACCTAATTTTTCTATTGTCTAGCCCGAATCTCTCCTCCACCAGAACAATAGGCCAGTCTTGATCTTGAATTAGTTCAACCAATAACTGAAGAAGAATGCCTTCTATGACTTTCTTGGCAAATGGTCATCTAGCCTCTCCTTAGAAATTTCTCCAGTAAGAATCAACCTACCATCTTCAGAAGCAGCCCCTCTCACTTTGAGATGACCGTGACTATTAGGTTGTTTTTTTTTTAAATAAGTGAATGAAAAAGTAATAAGTGTTTACTCTGTACAAGACAACCTATTAGATGCAGGGGATAGAAATACAAGCAGGGGGGCGACTAGGTGGTGCAGCGAGTAGAGCACCAGCCCCGGAGTCAGGAGGACCTGAGTTCGGATCAGGCCTCAGACACTTAACACACATGCGTACACACACACACACACACACACACACACACACACACACACGCACGCACAAAATACTAGCCGTGTGACCTTGGGCAAGTTGCTTAACCCCACTTGCCCTCCAAAAAGCAAATATATATATCGTGTTTCCCCGATAATAAGACCTATCCCAAAAATAAGCCCTCCCCTTACTGTGTAAGATTCCTCAAAAATAAGCCCTCCCCCGAAAATAAGCCCTATTGAGATTGCTACTGTAGTGAAGGTGATCCCCTGCCCTACATGCTACATTACGGTACCCTCTGTATGCACCGTCCCCACCCCGGGTGAAACGCACGCCGTGCTCCGAGCTGCATCCAATCAGAGCTGCAGCAGTGAGCGCGTCATCCTGTTCTTCCCCAGTGATTTGCTTGCTGGCGCCATTGAGAGCAGTGCTACGGAGGAGAGCTGAGGCAGGACAACATAAAAACCCGGTATGTAAGCAGGAGTGAGGGGGCATGATGGAGGATAAAAAGGGCATGATGGAGGAAAAAAGAAGAACTCAGGGGGCATGATGGAGTGAAAAGAAGGACTGATGGTCATAATTTTATTATTCTGTCTGTTTTGACCCCCAGACATGAGTACAAAAAGGAAGAGCTATGCTGTTGAGTATAAGAAAGCAATTGTAGAGGAGTCACATGGCAAGAATCTTGCAGTTTTCTGTAAAGAAAAACTTTTGGATCTTCGAATGGTCAGAAAATGGAGAGCAGAGTATAATAACCTCAATCAACAGGTGGATGAGGGAAAAGGGAAAAAGCGCAGGTCTGGATCAGGTCGGCAGCCCTTATACCTTATCCTGACTTGGAGATCCTCATTGGTGAATGGGTTGCTGACAGGAGAGCAAAGGCCTTGGTTGTGTGCAGGGCTGATATTCAAGCATTTGCCCTTTCAATGGCACCAGAGTTTGAAATGGTCTCAGAAGGATTCAAAGCATCACAACACTGGTTGGATGGTTTCCTTCAACGGTATGAACTGTCCCTATGTAAGAAGATCAACAACACTGTTTAAGCTGGAAGATGCTGAAGTTATTAAACGTGCACTTGCATTCAAGTCCTTTATTGATAGGATCGACATTTCCAAGTACCAAACCTGCAATATGATTGCTATGGATGAAACTGCAGTGTTTATGGGACAAGGATCTCAAACAACAATTCATCACAGGGGTGCAACGTCAATCTACATTCCCACCACTGGCTATGAAAGTGCACGGGTCACCTGTGTTTTGGCAATTCGTTTGGATGGAAAGAAAGCCACACCTCTAATCATCAGTAAGGGCAAGAAAGATAAGATTGAACGTGTATCTGGCATTTACACTCTTGAAACCGAAAAAGCCTGGTGTACACAAGCTATTATACTGTAAGAAAGTGGGTTGATTTAATGCTGCCACTTGTTATGCGAGGTAACCAAAGAGGTCTGATAGTCTGGGATTCAGCCAGCACTCACCGCGCTAAAGAAATGAAGAACTTCCTTGCAGAGAGAAGAATAGATCAAGTAATGATTCCTGCAGGAATGACTGCCTATCTCCAGACCCTTGATATTGCAATAAAGAAGCCATTCAAGGACCATTTGCACATGGAAGTCAATGATTACATTGAAAATAGAATGGAAAGAAATCAGCGTGGAAACTTTGTGAAGCCCTGTCTGCAAGAAGTTGTGACTTGGGTGAAGAAGTCATGGGATAAAATTACTTACAGCTGTGTCGCCAAGGCACTACGAGCAGGTTACCTGGACAAGACATATTCATTTAAAGAGATATATATTGCTGGACATGACAGATTGGGTCCACTTATTCTGAAGGAAATGGAGGCGCAAGACATCCAGGATGGAATTCAGGGTATGGACACATATGACGATGTTGTTGAAGAAGATGACATGATCATTATTGAATAAAGGTACATTTTTTTGTTCACATTTACCTGTTTATTAAAATTGCTGTCAATGTTCATTAAAATAAGCCCTCCCCTGAAAATAAGCCCTCTGGTGTTTTTCTGTCCAAAAAAATAATAAGACAGTGTCTTATTATCGGGGAAACACGATATATATGTGTGTATATATACATATATATAAGCAGGAAGACCATCTCTGCCTTCGGTGAACTTACAGGGGAATACTAACACTAGGGGAGTGGTGGCTAGGGTGGGATCTTATGGTTGGGGATGTCACAAGGATTATGAATCCAGTCACAGAGCAGTTGATGGGCATGGTCTTCTGAATCCAGGATCCTCTCTATGATCCTCTCTAGAAATGGCAGGGTAGATTTGATTACTATCCTCAGATCTAGAAGTGGAAAGGGAGGAAGGAAATGCATCTACATGGCATTCCTAGTCTGTATCTGCCTCTTTTGAAATTTTCCCTCATTTCCTTCTAGCTCTGCCTCCTGGGGCCATGCAGAACAAATTACGTCCATCTTAGTTATGAGTCCTTCAAATACCTGAAGATTGCTTATAGCCTCAGTTCCCAACATCCCTGATTCTTGCATGGCCCGGTCCAGAACTGGACATAAGATTCCATGCAATTGGTGGTCTGATGAGGGCCGAGGGCAGGGGGACTGTCACCTCCCTTTTCCTGAACACTAAGCTTCTTTGTGTCTTAAGTTCCCATCACCTTTGCTATCTTACCTTAGACTTCCCTGCCCAATAAAAAGAACCAGACATATTAAAAGACTGCTAGAGGAGAGAACTGAAAGTTCTAAGTCATGGGGATCACACTAACAGTTGTTTAATCAGATCTTGCTGAATTGTACGGTTTTTTTTTTTTTTGGAAGATTGAATGCTGGAAGAACCTCAAAGTTATTTCATTTTTAGAAAATTTTCATTTGATGTGCAGCCCTTGAAACATCTGTGTGAACACAATGTTTTCATGAGCAACAAACACATGAAAAAAAATCTCTATTAAATTTCCCTTATGCATTGGCTACCAATGAATAGAGGTGGCTAGATGGCACCATAGTGGGTAGTGCTGCCCCTGTCTGGCCTCAGACACTTACTATCTGTATGATTCTGGACAAGCTATTTAATCTTTTTTCTTCAGTTTTCTCATCTGTGAAGTGAGTTGAAGAAAATGGCAGACTGCTCCAATCTCTTTGGCAAAAAAACCTCTAATGGGGCCACGAACAATCAGACATGACTAAAATGACTAGACAACAACACTCAACAAAAGGACTTCATACCTAAAATCTTTGGAGGGTAACTGTGGAATTAGTGGGAAAGTTTCTCTTCAGTACAAGGAAAAACTCTTGAACAAAAAGAGATGCCCCAAGGAGGATGGGGATGCCCAGGATGTGGTGTAGGACTTTAAACAAGCCACAGAACCACTCGTCAGGGATGGCATCAAGGGGGTTTTTGTTCAGATCCATTCCAGTTTTGGGATTCTGTAGATGTCTACACACAGATGAAATACAGATTCTTAGAGAAAGCAGCCTGGTATCCTGGACTTGAATTCAAGAGGATATGAGTTCAAATGCCAGTTTAGATACTTACTGGGTGTGTGATCCTCCTGGATAGTAATCCAACTACCCTGTGTCTCCATAATCTTGCTCCACCTGCATCTCTAGACTCAGCTCAAAATAATTTCCTTTAGGCCCACTACAAATTTGTGTTCTCAACAGGGCCCAACCTGCAGCAAGGCAATACTTTTATACATTCCTAATGGATTCACTCTGCCACTCACCAGATCCACTTTTCCAAACCTTGTCATCCCTCCTTAAATCTCTCTCTACTCTTACTCTCTTGGCTGAGAACATTGCCTCCTCGTTCACTGAACACTGACCAAGAGCTTCCTCTTCTATACCTCTTTATCTCACTTAGCCCCCATCATAAGATTCACCTCTATTCTCACCTCTGTGAGGAGCTAGGAGGGGAATATTTGCACATGTTTTAAGGACTGGTCCCATTCTTTTAAATAGGATTTTATTTTTCCCCAATTACATGTCAAGATAATTTTTAGCATTTATTTTTAGAAGATTTTGAGTCCCAAATTTTTCTCTCTCCCTCCCTGCCTTTCTCTAGCCCATTCTCATTGTATTTACCATCTTCCAGACAAATGCTGATCTCTGTGGGCACGGTGTCCAAGAGCCTTGTTCATACCTGCTCATTCCTCAGTGCTATGACTTACTCCTCCCTTTTGGCAGTTAATGTCTAGTAGGACTAGCACTGTGTAGATGTGGACACCCAAGACACCTCTCCCTAGTGGTGCTCTGTCTCTTGGATATGAGTGTGAGATGGCAGGGAAGGGCCTGAATGGACATATTATAGAATCTAATCTTTTTATTTTTTGCCTTTTGGAGGGCAATTGGGGTTAAGTAAGTTGCCCAAGGTTACATGGCTAGTTTTTGGTGTAGGTGTAAAGTGTCTGAGGCTGGAACCAAACCTGGGTCCTCCTGACTCCGGGGCTGGCGCTTTACTCACTGTGCCACCTGGCTGCCCAAATCTAATCTTTTTATGAAGGGGATTTGTTTTGTGAAGTTTGGATTCAGTCCAAAGGCTGCTGCACTTGAGGACCTAGAGGGTCACATGTGGCCTTGGGGCTGCAGGTTCCCTACCCCTGGTTTAAATTGTGACTCCTAAATAGCTCAATGTTAGCTTGTAAGAGACCTTGGTGAACCACCATTCCCATAGTGTCTGTCTGAGTGGGTCAACTTTGTCGATGAGATGCATGGCCACAGGCACTGGCTTGGCTACAGAGAAAAACACAGCCACATTTATAAGGGAGAACTTCCCTCCCTTTTATTCCTCCTTTCTCTTTCTCCTGCCACATTCTCTTCCAGTTCCTCTTTTCCTTTCCCCTTTCCTACTGCTTCCTCTCCTATTTCCCTTCCATAGCAGCAAACACCCCAGCACCCCCAGGGTAGCTGCCACCACAGCTTCTTAGATCTGCTTTGTTAAAGGAAAGCAACTCAAAATGGGTTAACAAGCTTACTTTAATCAGTCAAATATATATCATTTACCTAGTTCAGGGGAAAAAGGTCAGTACCCCGAACTTCAGAGTGTACAGACAGAATTATCAAGATAGAGAAACAGATCAAGTAGACAGGTTTCCAAACTGCCCAACCATTACATCCATACCAAATCAACATCTGGGTTTTTCAAAGCCGGGGGGCTCTCAACAACGGCTTCCCAGAGTCTCATCTGATCAAATCACAGAACACTTCTCAAAGTGAGCCCCAAAGCAAAGCCTCACATCAGGGATTATATAGCCTTCTGCTGGGTCAGAGAATATAACCAACCACCCTCTTGACCCACTGCCCAATCACAGCATCAAGGTGTGGGCATTCCTGAAAACCAAGCCTCCTGCCACAGGCTCCATGTGACCACATTCAGCCTATTAGGAGCAGAGTATATTTTCAAATCAAGGAAGGTTCTCAGAGTTTCTTAAGCCAATCAAAGGGCCTAGGGGCAGGGAAGATCTTCAAATTTGCATTTCCATTACACCTTCCCATCCTTTCCTTCTCCTACTCCATCTTCTCCTTGTATTTCTTTCCCCTTTCTCCTTTTTCATTTTCTCTTCTCTTGTAAAGCCAATCATGAGCAGCTTTTCAGAGGATTGCTGCTGTGAGCAGCTTTCAAGGCTCTGATTACAGTGTATATTGAACTCTATATTCAGTAATAAATTAAGACAAAACATTCACAGAAATCAAAGTACAGCATTCTCAATGTTATTACATAAGAACTTATCACTAAAGTGGCCACATAGTTTTCACCAAAGTGGTCACATAGTTTTAAGCAAAAGATAACATTCATTTAGTAATACAATCATTTAGTAAGTCCTTAATTCAATCATCCTTAAGGAGGCCAGCCTCCTTAATTGACACAAAGTACAAAGATCAGAGTTCTGCACCCCTAAGCCACAGTGAGTCTGTTGTGAAGAGAATAAGAGCTAGACCGAGACCTGGGTGCAAGGTAAATTTAGGCGTGGATTTATTGATCAAGCTCAACTGCCCAGAGTATACACTCAAATCAGGCAGTCCAGAATGAGGGACCATACAATGCTTATAAAGGCAAAAACCACAATTGGGGAGGGGAGCTAGCATAAGCAATGACATGCAGAAGCCAAGAATAGCCATTGATTGGATCTGTAGCTCAGGGCTAATTTGGGAATCATGGCGCAAGGGTACAAGGGTGTTATCTTCCTTGTGACAGGGGTCCCTCCTAGAACAGGGTGTAGGGTACAGGTTGGAGGGCACAGTGGGAGTGGAATTTCCCAGAACAGGCTGGGATCATGGAACAGGCGAGGGTCATATTCTGGGTAAAGGGTGTGGGGGACCCTGCTTGGTAAGCATCCCAGAACAAGGTGGTCTCTTGCATGGGATAGACTTGCTCCATGATCTTTATACAGACTTGCACCATAACACTTATACAAAATGCTGTTTCAAGGCTTACTGATTTAGGGAAGTAATAATTCAGGGAGAGATAAGG
Organism: Petaurus breviceps papuanus; assembly: GCF_028583685.1. Lineage (NCBI taxonomy): Eukaryota > Metazoa > Chordata > Mammalia > Diprotodontia > Petauridae > Petaurus > Petaurus breviceps. The sequence goes on from NW_027187322.1 coordinate 4,665,108, forward strand.
GAGCAGGGGACTATGCCTTGGGTGATTCACTTTTACCCAGGACTATGCCTTTAAGCTATTACAAGTGGTTATAGGGTTTAGGATAGAGACAAAGACAAATATAAAGGGACTTAATGGTGGGCTCCAAATCAGGTGACATGTGATTCAGGTTTGGGTACAACAAGTCATGATTTTCTCAGTTTGCATTATATATCCAAGGAGAGGTCTTTTCATCTTGACTCTGAGGCAGGCTCTCAGCTTCCACAGTTCCTCTTCCAATGTCCCAGGTCCTGCTGGAATCTATCCAACTGCCACCTGGGTTCAAAGTCAGACAGCTCTCAGTTCTTTGTCCAGCTTCTTGTGCAATTCCTGTTCCATATTGAAGTTCACAGTGTCTGGTCCACCTCAAATCCTTCACAGCTTCTATTCCTGGGAAGACAAAGCTTAACAAAGCCACAATAACGTTCAAACACATTGCCAGCATCCTCATCAATTCATTTTCTGCCTGAGAAATTAACATAGACCCAACAACAAGTTCTGAAGAATCAACACAAATCATCAGTATAGTCCCAGGACCTCTGAAAACATCAACAAGACCCTCCTCTAAGATTTCTGTAAACATACAACAAGAAAATCCTCTTTCAGGGCTTCTGAACCAGCAGCAAGGTTTCAGGGCTTCTGTAACAACAGCATCATCCTCTGTCAGCAGATGAATCTGACAAAGTAACATCAAAACAGACAGAAAAAGTACTGACACCCCAGCCATGCCTCCTCCCAGTTCTTCTCAATTCTCAGTTCAGTCCTCAGTTCTCATTTCTCTTCTCAGTTCTCTGTTCTCTTCTCTCTCTCCAGCAGTAGCAGCCCAGCCTCCATATGTTCGTTTCCAGAAGTTCTGGCCTTTCTCAGCTTGGGCTTTTCCTTATATATGGTATTAGCTCCTCCCTGCTCTGCCCCTTCCTGTTACATCAACAGGGCCATCCCACTGTGGGATTCACAAGTTCTGGCTCTTAATACTTGACACAATCATGAACTTGGAGCTAAGTGCTAAATACCTGTTTGCTTGCAAATACAAGGGGCAGGGAAGATCTTCAAATTCCCATTCCCATTACATCCCTCCTCTTCCTTTGCCTTCTACTCCTCTCCTATCCCACTCCTCCTCTTCTACTTCCATTTCTCTTTCCTTCTCCTCCTTCCCCTTCTCATTCTTTTTTCTCTTCCTCCTCTCCTTTCTCTTACATTTTCTCATTTCCCTCTTCCTTCTAAACTTAACATTTCCAATAGAAAAAATTAAACCCAATATTTTGCAATGTTTTGTTTTTGTTGATTGAATTCATAATAAAAATGAAAATTTAATGTAAGGTATGTGTGTTGGCTATGAGTTATGTGGACATCCCCAGGGTCTGTCTAAATGCAGTTCAAAGGGAAACTTGAATAAGTATTTCTAGAGTTCCCCCATTCACCTCCCCCTTTTTTTTATTCAAAGCAGCAAATATTCTATTTACTTTATATGTATGGCATTCTTATAATCTGATCCACCCTTTTTCAAGCAGGACTTTGATTCTTGCCAGAAGGTGAGCTGGGGATGGGGGATATGAGCCTGACTTCTCTCTCCTCTCTTCAGGGAGGGGGTACCGAGTAGAATGTATGTCTGCCACCCTAAGTATTGTTAGTTTAGGGGAAATAATTTTTGGCTTCAAAATACACGGTTCCCTACTCCTTTAATGAAGGAGTACCCCAAGATATATTGCAAGGTTTCACCTCCCCACCAAATGCCAATTATGCATCATGGCTAACAAATAATGGCAAAATCAGAAAAGTCACGTAGATTCGACAATAAATAAATAAATATCAGACCATAAACAAAATGAATGAGTTATCCCACTACAAACAAAAGAGAAGCATGGAAAGAGACAGAGTAGAGCTAGCAACAGAATCCCTGATCTCACCCTAGAGGAAATTCCCATAGCCTGTACTGAGGCAGTCCTGGAGTAGGGACATGCTCAAGTCACCAGCTCCTCTTCGTTTCGGTTCCTCCTCGGAGCTTCTCTTTTTGGGACCTCTCTCTGAAGGAGAACCATGTAAAGCTCTCAAACATAAAAGCCAGAAAATCAAGGTCTGTCCTCTTCCAAGCTCTCACCAGCTCAGACGCTCATTCAGCTATGAATCATCAGCACTGAATACAAGTTTTCCCCACCACTGAGGAGAGTCTTATGCAAATAGCCTTGAGCCCAGGGTTATATTCCCAAATAAAGTTGGACTGGAGTCAGATTGTGAAGAGATTTAAATGCCAAACAGATGAATTTGTCTGAATATAAGTCTGGAACTGTGCTCACGTATATTTAAGGGAGGTGGGTTTGTGGAGGGCAGACAAGGAAGGAAAGAAATTGGAGGCGAGGGACAATGAGAAGGTTATTGCAGTCACCCAGACAAGGGTAAAGGGGCCCAGATGAGCCGTTTGGAGAAGAGTGTTATAGAGCTAGAGTTGGTGTCTACCTGGATGTGGTGGAGGGAAGAGCTATGGAAGACACCAAGGTTGGAAACCTGAGTGTGCGGAAGGATGGAGGAAGAAAGGAAGGAAGGTGGAAGGATTTGAACATGAAAAGGGAGTTAGGAAGAGGGAAATCTTAAGAGGAAGGATGCCAGTTCTGCCTGGCTCACACTGAGTTGGAGATGCCTCTAGGATGCCCTGGTGGAGCTGTCCAACAGGCAGACTGGGATTCTTTTCATACCTGTGGGGTTTTCCAGCTCCATCTAGCTCCATTCCATGGCTCTAAACCACAGTTCAACCATTCTCTTGATCTCTGGACACATGGCTAATTCTAAAATTTTAAAAATAAAAAATAGAGGTATGACTGCTTTTCCTCCAGAGAGTTCCTTCATCTCCCTTCCTCCTCTCCCTTCACAAGATATTTAGAATCAAGTCTCAGCAATGAAATAGCAGTCAGCATGTGTAAAAACTGTTGTGACTCTCATATCGTTTAATTGCTTTCCAAAACATTAGAACCATAGTTCCACCAACCATGTACCAAGGTGCTTTCCCCATCACCCTGCTAAAATCCCAGTTTGAATCTTTGCAGTGTCCCTCAATAGGGTGGGTAACTCAGCATTTAGCAGTGCCTGACATGTAATGTTGTTGAGTCATTTTTTCAGTCACGTCTAACATGTAGTAGACTTAAATGCTTGTTGACTGACTGACCAAAATAACATTAATAGAATACCTAAGTTTTGCTCAGGACTCCCCTTTCAGGGAAAATTGTGAAAGAGCACATGTTTTTAGGTCATCCCCCCTCCCCCCTTGATTTCTCTGTCTTTCCCTGTCCTCTCCATTCATGGACTCCACTTTCTCTGACATCTTTCTCTCTATGAAATGTGATTTCAGGAAACTAGCTGATAGCAGCCATTTACACTTCAGTGTGAACTTAAACCAATATCTTACGTTTCTTGGGCTAATGAATTTTCAGCTGTTATCTCTGTGGAAGAAAAAACCTGTTAAAGACATTTTAGGCGGAGTGGAACAAGTGAGGAAGGTTTGCATTGGGGGAAGAGGAACCATGAGGCATTATGAGGAAACTGGCTTTTATGGAAGCAGTGTGGGTCAGTGGGAGGGCACTAGATTTGGATTCAGAACATCTGGGGGAGAGTCATGAGGAGACTGCCTGGGTGTTCCTAGGTAAGTGTCCTAAGATAACTGGCATCCCCGGGATGGCCACTGGCACAGGTTCTTAGATCTGCTTTACTAGGAAAGGTAGCTGTTTAAGGGGTCAGCAGTCTTTTTAATTACATTACATAATTTTAATTACATTCACTAGTTCAGGGGAAAAGTCAGCACCCTAAACTTCAGAGAAATAAAGACCAACAGACAGGGCTCTGACTGCCTGAATCAGCTACACTTTACATACATCCCTGGACGGAGACAGCCTTTGCATCTGAGCAGTGGGGGAGCTCTGAACATACATCCACTCAGAATCTCAACCAGGGAATCACAAGATCCTTCTCCTAAGTAAGCCCCCAAAGCAACATATATATATACCCTTCTGTATCAGCAATGCCATATTCACAATGCCTATGGAGATTACAGATATGCTGATATAATTATCCATCACAAAATACATCATGCTTGCCATATGGGGGAATAAACTAGAAAATTTATTAAGATACCAAAAGACTGAGTCCCAAAACCAGAAAGTGAAAGTCATCAGAGTAGTTATGACATTGGCACAGGTAGATAAAGTAGAAAGCACCCACATTTTCAAGCCTTTAAAACAGAACAGGCTACCTCAGGCAAAGGTCCTCCTCTCCCCACTGACAGCAACCACCCAGCGTCTGGGAAGCTCGCTCCCAGCAGCTCCGGCCCCTGGCAGTCCTCAGCAGGAGTCCTTAGAAGAAATTCTGGCTGACTCAAAAAGGGCTTCACGCTGCCGCTGCCTCTGCTGCTGCCGCCGTCGTCGCCACCACCACCAGCCACCGCAGGAACTCTAGTTTGGCTTCCGCTTCCTCTTGCTCCGCCCCTTCCTGCCATGTCAGTAAGTCCAATGGGGCATGGAAGATCTTTAAATCCCATAACCCTTACACCTCAGAGCCAGAAGGTATCACAACATTCCCGACTCAGTACCTAATTAGAAATTAGCAAAAGGTGTGAAAGCCTCCCTACAAGCAAGCCTCCCCTAAGCAAGCTTCCCTTAATGGGCTCCATGTGAGGCCTGTTAATGAGCAGGGAAGATCTATCCCAGTAACCATTACAATAAGTCACTTAAATACTCCGCCTCAGTTTCCTGAACTGCCATATGAAGAGAGCAAGTCCAGCTCAACTTCCCTCAGAGGGTGGGGGTAGGGAATGTGTTTTGTCAGTTTTGAGGAAGTGATTGTTCTGTTTGTGGTAGCCATTTTGCTGGGTATCAAAGGAAACAGTGGCTGAATGAGCCAGGGTGAAGGATGGGCAACCATTTCGATCTCATCCCACTTCAGCTGGGCCAGAAGGTATCATCTCACCTCAGGTAGTCACTAGCTGTGTGATGCTGGACTGATCAAGGTACCTCTCTGAGCCTCAGTTTCCCCATCTGTTCAATGGGCATAATAATAATACCTACCACCCAGGGTTGTCATAAGGATTTAGTAGATCATGTGGAGACACACTCGAGTCTGGATGCCTTTAGGAGTGTTGACTGCTGACAGGGCAGACCCCTCTGTGCTGGTCAGGCAGCCCCAAGGAGGGCTCACTTCTGCTTTGTTCTCTTTCCATAAATTCATTGTTAAGACTGCTTTGGGTCTCAGGACCTTTTGTTTCTTCCTTGATCCGACTAGTCTGCAGCAGGCCTTGACCCCTAGAGAGGAGGGGAGAGGGTTGGATTAGCAGACCCCCAGTGCCCAGGCTCCAGTAGCCTCCTCCCAGGCCAGACCCCTTTCCACTTTTCCCTCCCTCCCCCCAAGATCAAAGCTGTGCTCCTACCCAGGGGCCAGCTATGCCTGTCAGTTCCCTGCAGAAGCTGCAAAACCAAACAGTGGCCAGCCCCAAGCCAGTTGTCACCAGCTATTTACAAACCCTGGATGGCCCCTCCCCTTACTACAGCTGGGACAGCTGACCCCTCCCCACCTTCCTCTCACTCCCAATTCACTGAGCAAACCAACTTTCTTATTTGCCCTGTTGGGATTTAGTTCTCACTGTTTAGGCTGGAGCCCTTGACTGGGGGCCATGGAACACCTGACCTCTCCATGCCCTGGTCCTTCACAAGGGTCCTTCTCTTTTCCTGGTTCCCAGGTTCCTAGGGCAGCATAGCCAAGGCCTAATGCAGGGTCCAAGCTTAAGGGACCTCAGGGACTTGCCCAGTCTTCTTGTAGCTGAATAGGAATCCTCTCCACAACTGGGTATAGTCATTAAACATTTCTTAAGCACCTACTATATACCAGGCTTCTCAACCTAACCCCCACCTCCATTCTGGCAATCCAGCTATGTGACCCTGGAGGAGTCATTTACTTTGTCAAAGGAGGATAATAGGGGATAGATAAGGACTGGGAAATCACTGGTATAGGGGACTCTGGAGAGGACAGTCCCTCTACCAATGCAGGTTGACACCTTCTAAGGATAGGCTGAGAGATTAAATTATTTCTCTGTAGATACACATCCAGGATGGGTTGGAGGTGGGATTTGAACCCAGGCTTCCCAGCACTGCCAGGTTACTACTTTAGCTATCCCCATGACCCTACAGTGCCTTTCCAGGAGCAGTAAGACAGTAGAAAACTTGGTAGTTAGGCGGTGAAGTCCACAGAGGGCTGGCTTTTAGAATCAGAAAAACCTGGGTTCAAATGCATGGGTGGGGGGGGGCAACAGAACTAGTGTCTTCAACCTCTTCTCTCCCCACCTCCTCCAAGGGAGACTTTAATTCTTGCCAGGAGGGGAAGGAGGAGGCTGGGCTGGGGCCTGGGGCCAGAGGCTGCCATTCTGTCCTCCTCAGAGAGAGGCGGCACTGGGCTGCAGTGATATCCATTTTCTCCCTTAAATGTAGTTAATCTAGGAGATATAACCTGGCAGGGGTGGGGACCTGCAGCCTCAAGGCCACATGTAGCCCCCTAGGTCCTCAAGTGGGGCCCTTTGACTGAATCCAAACTTCACAGAACAAATCTCCTTAATAAAGGGATTTGTTCTATAAAACTTGGACTCAGTCAAAAGGCTGTACCTGAGGACCCCAAAGGCCAGTGTGGCCTCAAGGCTTCAGGTTCCCCACTTCTGAGCCTGGGTCAAGCCAACTTCTTTTTTTTTTCCTTTTGGAGGGCAATTGGGGTTAAGTAACTTGCCCCAAGGTTACACGGCTAGTTTTTTTTGTGGGGGTCTTAAGTGTCTTGAGGCTAGAACCGAACTTGAGTCCTCCTGACTCTAGGGTCTGTGCTTTACTCACTGCGCCACCTAGCTGCCCCCCAAGCCAACTTCTGATCATTGTTTCACTAAACTGGGGGAAAGAGGACCCCAAACTCTGTATCCAAGATTCACCCCTTTCCCCCAAATACCAGTTCCACAATGAACACACACAGCACTTAGTAAAAAAAAAAAAAGCTCCATTTATCCAAATTGGAGGTAAAACAGACCTCAGAGAAGGCGTATCTAGGAGAATATGCACCAGCTAAGGCAGAATGAAGGAGCTCTCCCTTCACCCTACTTGCCTCAGTTTCCTCATCTGTAAAATGAGCTGAAGAAGGAGATGGCAAAAACACTCCAATATCTTTGTTAAGAAAACCCCAAATGGGGTCACAGAAAATCAGACAAGACTGAACAATTATTCACTCTTCTGAAATGCCAGGCATGCCTCAAATGCTATTCTAGGGGCTGGGCTGCAAAGTCAAAAGTGAAACAGTCCCTGTCCTTCCTCTCCCTGCTCAGCTCCTGCCTGTCCTGTCTTCTCACCCTGAAAGATGCCTGTGACCCAGTGGGTTCCCTCCTCTGATTGGTGAGTTCCTCCAAGAAGTCCAGTCCCAGGAAGTGCCAGGCCGGCCTCGCTCCTTCCTCACTCCTCTCCCAGCTCCCCAGCTTTTCTGGGCTCCGTGAGGTGCCCAGTTGGGCACTTTCTCCCCTGATCTATGTGCTATCTTCCCGTTAGAACAGAAGCTCCTTGAGAAAAGGGACTGTCTTTCTTTTTGCTTGTCCATAGCAAGTGCTTAGTGAGGACTTGAGTTTTCTCCAACCTTGATGATGATACCAGTTGTGCAATCTGGGGTTTCGAGATCTCAATTTCATCATTTATAGAATGAGGGGTTAAACTAGACATAATTCCTTCCAAATCTAGTTCTGTGACCTCTAGCGGGGGCCTTCTGGAGACAGTCTTGGCTTGAGGAAAATCTGTGTCTTCTCAGGAGCATCCGCCTGACCTGCCCAGGGCCACTGACTGACAGCTAAGACTTGTCATGGACAAAGGGCTGAGATCCCTCACTGCTTTCAATCTGTTGTTCTGACAGTCTGGCCTTGGGAGAGGGGACATCCTTCAGGGATTTTGTGGAGGCCTCTCACAGGGCTCATCTTTAGACAGTGCTTTTCAAACTTGTCAGGTACATGTGCAAGATTCTAGATTTTAGAGCCTTAGAAATCCTTCAACTCCTTCATTTTCACAGAGGAGGGACCTGAGGCCAGAGAAGGGCAGGGACCTCCCAGGTAGAGGAAGAGGGAGCAGTTGGAATCCACGTCCTGGGGCCATAATTCTGGCATCTGTAACACTGGCACTAGCACTGGGGAGAATTGTGGTGGTCACCCAGTCATTCCCTTCATTTTATAAAAGAGAACGGAAGATGGGAGAAGGGAACCTCTCTGGATGCAGAGTCTGGACTGCATTCCAACTCCATAGCCAGGGTTCCCTTTCCATGACAGTGATGGGAAATGCTCTTCAGTTTGGTGATTGCCGCTCTTTCCCTGGAGGGGAGGGCCCTGTGCCCCAAGGCACTGGATGAAGACAGAACATCTTCAGTGACAGGATCCTGGAGCTGCCTGCTGCTGTCTAGTTTGTTGATTCTCCTTGGTCCTGGTGACATGGGGATCAAGGGCTAAAACCATTTGCTGAGCTAGACAAAGTCTTCTATGTTCCTAGAAGGTTCCTTTCCTCGGGTTCCAAACCCAGTCATCTAATCCAGTGGCACCGGATAATTCCAGGAATTCCCAACAATCAGGTGTGGACAGGGGGTGCCCCAATAGGACTGCTTACCTCGAGAGCCTAGGAGGCTAGTTGTTTTGTCTATAAGAGCCCAGCAGGGGACAAGGAAAGACTTAAAAAACCTTCTCACCCTGACCAGTCAAATGGAATTTTCCTCTCTGTGTCCCATTGTTAATGCTAAGCTGCCTAAAAAAAAAAAAAAGAAAGAAAGAAGGCAAAGAAAAGAAAGTCATAACATTGTCAAGTGTTTAGACTGGAAGGAGGCATCTCACTCATCCCCCACCCCATCTGCTCCCCATAACATACTGTTTCTATTTCAAGGCTTCATCTACTTAAGGCGAGGCTCTGGATTCGAGTAGTGCCCCAGGTACATGTTAACTATCCAGTGCCTTCATCTGGAAAATGGAGATAATGAGATCTGACGCCCTTTCCTGATAGGTTCGGGCAATGAGAAAATACCCATAGGTCACTTTTTAATCTACAAAATATTTCTTATATAAATACCAGCTATTCTTTTTAATTTACAGTTTTTATGGCTGTTTTTTTATTTGGGAAGACTGGTTCAAGTCCCATTTCTTACACATTCGGGCTGTGAGATGCTGAACCTTAGTCCTCTGGGCAGTTCATTCTCTAAGACTACAAGTTAGAGAAAAGGTGCTGAGCTGTGTTGGTAGAGGAAGGGTCCTTATCTGGTTTAGAGAATGCTCTTTACCAATGAAATCACAGGTCTGCTCCTAGCTAGAGCCCTTCATTTTCAAATAAATCCCCCCCCCCCCACCTTCTCAGAAAGCTATTCTTGGATCGATGAGCTGTGAAATCTGTATTTCCTCAAGGATCCCATAGATACAGACCCCTTCCTGAACCAGTTTGATGCAGAATAAAGGAAGGAAGGAAGCATGGAAAGAAGGAAAGAAAGAAGAAAGGAAGGAAGGAAGGAAAGAAAGAAGAAAGGAAGGAAGGAAAAAAGAAAGGAAGGAAGGGTCAGGGGAGTTCATTACCATGGGCCACTGAAGGGGCTGTATGGCCTCACTTTTTGGACAGATAAATCATATTAGAGCCCTGCCCTTACCTCCTCTCAGTCTTCACCACATTGCCTAGCATTGTAAGCCCTGGGCAGTTTGGTTCAAGACAAAAATCCTGGAAAAGAAACGTGGCAACCCGGGCTGGCTCTGGAGTGTGGCTGTGCCCCAGGGCTCTTTTCTCTCCTGTCCCTTCAGGATTTCATCGCTGGTCCCACGAGGACAGTTATCCTCTCAATACACATGGTTCCTCCAGCTCTATCTCTGGCCCTTCTCTCCTGAGCTCCGTTCCAGTGATATCAGCTGCCTCTCGGGCATTTCTGATTGGCTGTTCTGTGGGCATCTCAAACTCAATACGACCTAAGCAGAAGTCCTTATCTTTCCTTCAGACGCTTGCCCCTCTTCCTCAGTTCCCTGTTTTTGCCAAAGGTGCCTCATCTTTACATGTTCTCAGGGTTGAAACTTCCAAGTCCTCCTGCCGCTTCCTTCTGGCTCCTCATCCCTGTTGGACAGGGAGGCCTCCCAGGCTCCTTCCAGTCTGGGGATTCTGAGTCTCAAAGAACATTCTCTTTCTTTGGGGTGGGGATTCTAGATTTCTCTTTAAACATTTTCCCTCATCCTCTTGAGCATTTCTTTGTTCACATGACTCCATCAATCAGCGCTTAAGAAATGCCTACCAAAAAAAAAAAAAAAAAAGAAGAAATGCCTACCGTGCACCAGGCACTGCGGCAGCAGGTCCTTGAGGTACAAAGAGATCTGAGTCCACTGAGCTTACATCGTAGGGGGAGCTTTCCTTTTATATGTATGCCTATGAAGGTGTACAAATGGCTGCAGTAGGAGATGGAGGCTTTCTCAAGGCAAGGCATTAGCAGCTGAGGGGATGAAGAAGGGCTTCCCAGAGAAGGGGGGCCAGCACTCTGCCCAAGCATCCTCGGTGGGAGGTGAGGGGGGAGAGCATTTGGGCAGTGCCCGGGCAACACTGAGATGCACCAAGGCTCCAGAGGGCTGAGCGTCCCAGGCGAGGACACCAAGAAAGCCAGTCTGACTGGAAGGTAGAGGCCCAGAAAGGGGAGGAGTGGCCGAGGGGGAGGGCTCAGGTTGCACAGGACAACACAGGTTCAGGGGAGGCCCTACACTGGGAGAAAGAGAACTCGAGTTCGAATCCCAGCTCCCTGGCCAATAAAAGGAAGTGGGGCCTTGGGGAGCAGCTGATCCAGGTGCTCCAGGAAGGTCAAGTGTTTGCAGTAATCCCCCAAAAGCCCAGGAGACCGTGCTACAAAGCAGGGTAGGCGGTGCCGCCCTCAGCCCTCCAGCCACTGCTTGCGCTCCGGGAGGGCAGCGACTGGCTTTGTATTTTGTCTTTGTATCCTACTGCTTAGCACAGTGCTTGGCACAAAGTAAACAATAAGTGTTGGTTGACTGACTGCCCGATGGGTCACTGATTAGCCAGTGTGTGTGTGGGGGGGTGTGAATGGGAGAATGGGCTCTTCCACGTGGTGTTAGAATGCCTGAAGCCCCCTTGTGGATCTTTGGGGCCTTCTGAGCAGCTGATGGCTTATGGTTCTCCAGTGTTCAGGAGTTCATTGGGCAGAGAGTGAGTCTAGCCAGAGACCCCACAGAACAGAAGGCTGGGGCAGCTTCTAGGAAGGCTCCTGGGAGGCCTGCAGTGCCTGGCCAGCTCAGGCCCAGGGTCGGTCAGTCAGAAGTGCTTAAACTCCTGCTGTATGCCTGTCATTGGACTAAGCAGCAAGGACACAAAGAAAGGTAAAGGCTTTGCTCTCCAGGTATCATGGGGAGAGCATATGCCAAGGACTATGTTCCAATAAGCTGCCGACAGGATTAACTGGAGAAAATCAACAAGTAAAAGGGCTGCCATTAAGAGGGCTTGGGAAGACTTGCAGATCTGAACTGAGTTTTGAAAGAAGGCAGGGAAGCCTGGAGCAGGGGAAGCATTCCAGGCCTGGGGAGCGCCAGTGAAAATGCTGGAATGTTGTCCTGGAGCCCCAGGAGGCTGCTGGGATGAGGTGTACGTGGGAGGTGAAGTTAGGAGGGCCGAATGACCGAGGATTTGCCAGTGGATCTCCAAGGGGCTGCGAGGTCACTGGAGCTTTGTGAATGGTCAAACCTGAGCTGCAGCGAGATCATTTTGACAGCCGGGTGGAGGGTGGGCTGGAGAGCGCAGACTTGTTGCAGGCAGGCCTGTCCAAATGCCACAGAAATAGTTCAAGCAAGGGGTCTGAGGGTCTGCACCTTGTGACACCCGCCTCGGAGCAGCCGGAGCCGGGCATGTGGAGCTGCCCAGTTAACACTGACAGGTCTTGGCAGCAGCGAGGCTGTGGAGGAGGGGAGGGAGAGGAGTTGGTGCCTAGGTTTGGAGCTGGGGTGACCGAGAGAAGAGCGGTGCCCTGGACAGTAACGGGAGTTAAGAAGACGGCAGGGTTTGGGGGGGGAGTTGGGGACAAGCTGAGTTTGAGATGTTCAACAGGCAGCTGGGTCTGCGGGATTGGAGGTCAGCAGAGAAGTCCACTTGGGAGCACAGCCGGACGCGGGGTGACAGGCCCGGCAGGTGGCAGCCGGTGGGCGCGAGAGCGCGCGCTAGCTGCGGACTGGCAGGCGGGGAGGCGGGGCCGGCACGGCAGCTGGGGGCGGAGAGCTGCCTAGGCTCCCTCCCCCCTCCTCCTCGTCCTCCTCCTCCCACTGGGTTGGTGGAGTCTAGGGGGAGGCCCGCCGGGAGGGGGCGCGGGCCGCGGGGCGCCAGGAGCGCACGCTGGGGGAGCCGAGCTGCACTGGGGATCCGGCAGCGGGGCGCACGAGCCGGAGCCGGAGCCGGAGCGGGCACAGGAGCCAGAGCAGGAGTGGGTGCCCGAGCAGGAGCCGGCCGGCCCGCCCGGGGGTACGCGCAGACACCTGGGCCCCCGCGGGCCGCGCCATGGAGCCCGAGTGAGGCGGCCGGGCCGGGGCCAGACTATGGAGTCTCTGCTGGCGCTGCTGGTCCTCTGCAGCCACTTGGCTCCAGCGGGAGGTGAGTGGGGCCCCCGAAGCTTTGTCTCCTGGGGGCCAACTTGGCCGGGCCTGGGCCGCCGGGACAGAGCGCAGGGCTTCGCGATCGCCCGGAACCAGCCGCGGCCAGGGAGCGCAGCCCAGCCTGGAGCTGGGGACAGGGGACGGCGGCGGACGAGGGCGCTCCGGGCCCCCATCGGGAGATCCCCCATAGGCACACATTCACTTTTTGGGGAGTGCTGCAAAGGCTCTGAAACAATAGAACTTTGCTGGGACCTGCTCGGCTGTTGGACGGCCGGCCTGCTGCCTGCCTGCCTGCCGGGAGAGGGAGCCGGTGGCGGGTGGCAGCGCCGAGAAGCCAACTTTCGGGCAGGAGCCGGGCCGGGCCGAGCTTGAGCTTAGAAGTTGGCTTGTGGGCCTGGGACGCCCCGCGCCGGCGGCCTGGAGCCTTTGGGGGTGGGGTGGAGCAGGGGAGTTCTGAGTAAGGAAGCCTCAGAGCGGCTCCTCTCACACACTTTATGCGCCGACACAAGTCCCCAGCCTCCCCCCGCCCCTGCCAGTACCAGAGTGGGGCTCTCCGGGCCCTTTGTCTGGAGGTCCCAGCCTCCTCCCAGCCTGTCCCGGGGAGGCCGCCGCGGGACTCCTCTCCCTGAGTTAGGCCGGGCCAGAAGGGAAGCCAGGGGCCGCCAGCCCGGGCTCCTACCCCACGCTCTCCCCTTGCTTGGGGGTGCTGCCCCCCATGAGGAGGGCCCAGGGTGCCACGGGGTGTGGCCCAGGTGCGCGCCCCGCGGAGTCCAGGAAGGACTCTCTGCCAGGTACCCCTGGGCACCTGTGGAGAGCTCAGCACCACCCACATGCCTCCAGGTGCCTGGGTGCCCCCGCGACCTGTCGGTGCCTTTTTTTTTTTTTCTGGGGAGGGAGGGACCTGCTGGCTGAAGAAGCCCACGCTGGCGCCCAGCCCAGTTCTGGCCGCCTGCTCTTCCTCGTGGCTCTGGGTCGCCGGGGTTCGGTGCCCTTCTTCTAAACCTCACTCTCCCGGTCTCCGCCGCCCCCCTCCCCTTAGACATGGGGAGCCTGGGTTGCACTGGGAGCCCTTGCTGGGCCCCTCCTTCTAGAGGCAGCCCGCCTGCCCCGCAGCCTCCCCTGGCTTGGCTGAGGAACCCAGAGAAGTCCCGAAGCCCTGCCTGCCTGGCTGGGCTTGGAGGGAGGGTGCAGGGCAGAGGCCCGCTGGTTTGCCCAGAGTGTGGTCTGGTCTGCAAGGGCAGAGTGAGCTAGAAGCTGGCAGCGGTGGTCTGGGGAAGTCTGGTCCCTAAGGTCCGGGTAACTCCTCGGATAACCACCTCCAGTCACCCTCTGTTTTACTCGTGTAGACCCAGGTTTGGGGCACCTAAAAGGTGTGGCCAGATGCAGCAGGGTGGGGAACAATGGGGCTACCCGGCCCTGTCTGGGAGACTTTCGGTGCCTGCCTCCCAGAGGCTTGGGTTGGAGGCTCTAGGCAGCCAGCCCATGGGAGGGACGTAAAACCAGACCTTTCCATCTTGGACTAGGAAGGGCAGGCTTCTCTTCCAGCCGACTTACCTCGCTTTTCTTGGCTGTGTGACCTTGGGCTAGTCTCTTCATCTGAGTGCTCTGCTGTGGACCTGCATTGGCACTGGACAGTCTCCTAGGTCAGGTCCAGTGGGCACCCCTATCCCCCCCTGGTTCAGGCCTCCTCTTGCTGCTGGGGGTTGGAGGTCTTCCTGTCCTCAGCCTTTGCCCAGGACCAGCATTGGCATCTGTGGTAATGGCTTTGGGGGCATATAAGGGCCCTTTTCTGAACTTGATTCAGAGTTTGCAGTAAGTTTATCTCTGTATCTTCAAAGTACAGAGATCCAGAGAGACCTCACCTGCTGCTGGTCCCCAGCTTTTCCTGAGGCTCTGTGCTCTCACCCCAAGAGTGGGGGCAAACTCTTCCAGTGGGAATTTCTCACCTGAGAGCCTCCTGCCAGGCCCCACCAGGAGTCTCCTGGGGCCACATGGGACAGTTTTTTCCACCTTAGTTTTTGATTTTAAGCCCATTTCCTCATATTAGTCATTCAGGAAGCATTTGCTGGGCACCTACTGTGTGCCAATCATCCGGCAGTGACAACCACTGTCACGCAGGTGCTGTTCAGTTGTGTCTGACTCTCCGTGCCCCCATTTGGGGTCTTCTTGGCAAGGATACTGGAGGGGTTTGCCATTTCCTTCTCCAGCTCATTTGACAGATGAGGAAACTGAAGCAAACATGGTACAGTGACTTGCCCAGGGTCACACAGCTAGTGCCTGTCCAAGGTCAGATTTGAACTCAGGTCCCGCTGACTCCAGGTGGGGCAATCTAGCCACTGATAGGAAGCACCAGGCCTGGGATTTGAAGCTGTTGCTTCCCTTCTGGCATCAGTCTGCAGTCTCTAAAATGGGGACAGTCATACCCGTGGTGCCTCCCTCACAGGGCAGGCAGTAACAAGCTTTTATTAGGTGTTCACTGTGTTCCAGGCATTGTAGTAAGCAATCTCAGGGGATCCATATAGAAGGAAGAAGAAAGCCCCTGGCCACCCTGCCCCTGCAGGTTACACTTTAAGGTGGGAAGAGCACAGATAAAAGGGACCCAAAAGTTGGGGTGGGGGGGAAACGAGCCGATGTAAAGGAAGCCCCCCCCCTGTTTTTGAGCTCGGCCTGAATGTTCACCCATGAATTCTGCAGGGCTTAAAACTGGCAAAACATGATGCATTCACTAGCAACCTGTTAAGTGCGTATGATAGTGACTGCTATCCCCCTTTTTGGAGGGGAAACTGAGGCCCAAAGAGGAGAAGTGATTTTCCTGGGGTCGGAGCGAGAGGTTATGGCTCAGGCATTTCTGTACTATCTGGAGAAAGAGAACTGGACACAGGAGGCAGAGGACTTGGGGCCATATCCTGGCTACACCTCCAGTATTGTGTGACCTTGGGCCAGTCCCTTTCCTCTTTTCCTCAGCTGCATAAAGGATGCCAAGACTGGCCTTGGAGGTCCTTCTACATCCTCAGTCTGGTAACCTGTGTTCCTATCCTCAAGGGTCAGAACAAAACCTGTCTCCACCTCTGGCTTCCTTATTAACACAGACTTTGGACAAGGAAGTTCGTTGTGCTGAGCTCCAGCTTCCTCATCTATAAAATGGGAATGCTGACACTTGTTAAGCCCAATTCACTGTTTTGTGGCCAGGCATTTGCATAAAAAGACTTTGAAAGCTGTTTACTGAGTTACAAAGTCCTGGGACAGGTGATCTCATAGCCAGTGTGACTAGCCCGGTTTATAGGAGGGGAATGGAGCCCTCTGTGGGTTGTGGTGCGGTGGCCAGACCAGCTTACCTGTGGTTTTGATCCATGGTCCGACATGTTCTGATCTCTACCCTCCATGCCTTTGCCCGGGCTGTCCCCCTTGCCTGATGTTCTCCTTCCTCATCTCTACCTCTTGGAATCCCTACCTCCTTCCAAGGCTCAGTCTTATCTGGAGCCTCCCAATCTTTAGTGATGTTCCCCTCCCCCAACAATCCCAATACCTTTGTATTTATCTCTGTACATGTTGGTAGAATGTAAATTCCTTGAGCAAAGAGACATTTTGGTTTTCAGTTCTGAGTACCCAGCCCTGTTACAGTTAGTGCTTAATAAATATTTATTGGATTGAATTCTATTGACTGATCATAGATGGGAGGACCCTCAGAGGACTTGTAGCCCAACAGCCCAAGCAAGGCTGGGAGCACAGCAGGGTCAGGTGCCTAAAGTCTCCCACATGTTAAGCATTCCATTGGTAGCTGGGGCCACTCCTGTGTATGTGCTGAACCTGAGAGGAGAAGGGGAGAGCCTCTCTCAACATGAGAGCACAGTCCACGAGTAAAGAAAGAGGGGAGAGAAAATGGGAACTGATGTTGCAAGGAGGGGGCCCAGTGTGAGAATGGGCAGCACCATGTTAAACCGCACATGCTTGCAGAGAGAAAGCATGCCAAGCTTCTTGGTAGTGCCAGTTCAAGACTGTAGACTGACAGGAACTTCGAGGCCTCGTGCCAGGCTGGACCACAGGGGAGAGGTGGGAGACAGCCCAAATGCCACCATTTGGACCACTTGATGCCCAGAGATGCCTGAAATGTCAGCAGAAAATGAAGTTGGGGCTGGATGTGTGCTTAAAGGAATATCACTTTGGCCAGAGTGTTCAGGGGAGGGTTGGAGAAACCGGGGCCATGGTAGCGCGGTCCCTCAGCAGAGGACTTGTGCTCCAGCCTCCCTTCTGCGGCTCTAGCTGAGTGGCTTGGGCTGAGCCATGCTGCTTTTCTGAGGTTGTCCATCTGATCAATGGGCACAATAAGGCTTGCATGCTTTCCCTCCTGCTCCGGAGGACGGTGGTTTAGGGATTGTAGAGAGGCTTGTTTCTCTCTAGGGCTCATCTTCCGGTCTCTTAACTGGCCCTTCTACTTTTGTAAGCTTTTCCTCAAGGCTGTGCTGGACTTGGCAGTCCTGTGACTTTGGGCAAGTTACTTAATCTGAGAATGTCCGGGCATCCCTCTCTGCTGAGTGGCGATAATAACAGCTCCTGCCTCAGCCTAGGGAATGACTCAGAAGATCAAGGGAACAAAGTCACATCAGATCATCAGGCCTACTGTGTGCCAGGCACTGAGCCAGCCAAGAAGTGGGCTGCAGACTACAGTGTTGTAGGTGCTGTGTGGGGTCACAGATCTGAAGAAGGGGCCTTCAAGGCCATCCAGCCCAGCCCTCTCATTTAAAAGTGGGACCCATATTTACACCAATATTGACAGAGCTAGGATTTGAACTCAGGATTCTGAGGGAAATTCAGCACTTTTTCCTTGGTGCTGTGGTTGGCGCCTTCCATTCGGTTCAGTCCAAATTCCTATACCATCTGTGTATTCACTGGCCAGCTTTTGAACCCCAGGGCTCACTCGTCAGGCTCACCAATAGAACCCTCTGTAGCATTTCTCCTCACATAGTGCCAAGAAAATGACCACAGCGTGGAACACATGTTGTGATTGAGGAAGGGACATGACAGCTCTAATGGAGTCTTTAACATTCTTTGTGAGCTGATCAATGGGAAACTAGCTGCCTTTGGGAGCTTGGTGGGAAAGTCTCATTGTTGCCTCTCTTAGCCTGGGATGTTATGGATCACATTTGGCTGTCTAGTCAGGGTGAACTTGTACTCTGGGTGGAAGAGGATTGCCAGGATTGCCTTGCATTCGGGAGGAGGCAGGGCTGCCAGTCTGTGATAGCCTACACTGCCCCCAGCCTCTCAGGAGGACTATTGTGTATGGAGAAAAGTGGCCTCTAGAATGATCCTCCTGCATTTGGAATGAGGTCCTGTAAGATGGGAAAGTGCCTTCTGAATCCTCAAGGATGCGATGACTTTCACGTGACTTGGTCTTCTCCTCCTCAGTTCTGCTCTGGGCCCCATGCATCATCCATCCATCTATGACAATTTCTCTTTCCATGAATTCATCCTCTCGAGCCAGGGGTTCTGTGGATACTGAAGCAAAGACCCGATGGTAAATGGCCATCATGTGCCTTAAAGAATAAAAAGTTCCAGGACAGTCTACAAATGGCTCAAATAAAACCCTTCTTTCTGGCAGAAATAGTCACTGGTCTGTCTCCAGCCCCAGTCATGAGCTAGTCTGTTATGAGGGAGAATTTCTTTTTGTAATTTAGCTGGATAAATTTAGGCTCCTTAGTGGTTAAAAGAATTATGTTGCAACTTAAAAGATCTGGGATTTCATGGGTGTGGGCATTCTCTCTCCTGTTAATAATAACCTCGGCAGGCTTTCCTACATGGATTCATGGGTTGCTGTGGCCAATGGGGCGGGGCCGTACTTCCTGAACTGGGTCGTGCTGATCCCCAGGTGGCTGCCCCAGATGCCTGGCCCTGACCTTTCCAGGCTGCCCTGCCAACCTGGCCTCCTCCCTGCTAGGGGAGGGAAATAACAGTACTCACAATAACAAGGGCCCGTTTTCTGGCCCAAGCTCTGACCCGGCTCTCACTGAACTCTCATATCAGCCCTGTAAGCTGGCCACTGCTGGTGTCCTTGTCTCCATTTTACACTGAGGCACAGAGATGAAGTGATTTGACCATGGTCACAGTGTAAAGGCCAGGGGTAGGATTCGAATTCAGGGCACCCTGATTCCAAGGACTCCAGGCATAGATTCAGAGTTGGAAGGGACCACAGAGGTCATTAATAGTGATAATAGCTAAGATTCACATAGAACTTACCGTGTGCCAAGCACTGGGTTAAGTGCTTTACGAATATTATCTCATCCGATCTGTGCCACAGCCCTGGGAGGGGCACTGCTGTTATTATCCCTATTATACAGATGGGGAAACCGAGGCAGGCAGAGGCACAGTGACTTGCTAGGAAGTGTCTGAGGCTCGATTTGGACCAGGTCTTCCTGACCCCATGTGCAAGGCTCTGGTAAGGCAAGAACACATGTAGCCATGAGACAAATGGGGAAGAAGATGAGAAAATGGCTGCATAAATGATAGATCCCTGCAGACGAGGTGGATGGCGCTCTGAGAAGGGAAAGCCTCTAAGCTGGGGGCACCAAGAAGGCCGGCAGAGGGTCGGCCTGGAGCTGAGTCTTGAAGGAAGCCAGGAAGCACGGTCAAGGAGAGAGAGGCTTCTAGGTGTAAGGCACAGCCAGGGCAAAGTCCTGGAGATGAGAAATGGGAACACAGAACTCGGGTTAGAGGGAGGGGCCAGGCTCGAAATGCTGCTGAGCCACCGGCCTTCCCAGAGTGAGATGGCCCTTCCAAAGTCCCACCCGTAGATGTCCTGACTGCTCTTAGTTTAATCCTCTTCTTGGCAGGAAAGGCAGTAAGAACCAGTGGCTGGGGGGAGGAGGAGTCTGGCCCTCAGGTCACATCCCTTGAGATACATGCCGGCTGGTGACCTTTCAGGATCCCAGGCAAGGGGATAAGATAGAGCTAGGAGCTGCTATTGTGCCTCCTTGGAGGGACCGGGTACCTTGGGGACCTCTTCCCAGTGAGAAAATAATGCTGCCCAAACAAAATGAGCCTTCCCCCCTCATTATGGAAGACCCACAGAGTCTTCCCTGGGTGAATCTTCCTCTGTGGTCCAGCCACGATGACTAGCTTGATGTTTGCCGCCCACTGGGTTCCATCTCCCCGATTCTGCCCCAGCCACCCCTGGGCCTGGATCCGTGCCCTCTTCATCTCGAGGAAATCCCTGGTTTTCATCCAGAGTTAGCTCAAGTGCCACTCAATCTGCTGTCAGACTTCCTCCCCCAAGCTACCTTCGATGTCCATCCCGTTGTACAGATACACAGAGTGAGAGAGAGAGAGAGAGAGAGAGAGAGAGAGAGAGAGAGAGAGAGAGA
>NW_027187322.1:4685121-4709745 GCF_028583685.1 Petaurus breviceps papuanus
AGAGAGAGAGAGAGAGAGAGAGAGAGAGAGAGAGAGAGAGAGAGAGATGTTGAAAGGTCCACACACATAAATGTAATCTATACATACATATGACACTTGTATGAAATGTCTTTCCATGGGGCGTATTTACACACACACACACACACACACACACACACACACACACATAGTCTTCCTCTCATTGTGCCAAGAGCTCCTCAGGTCAGGGACTGTTCCATTTGTGTCTGTTAGCACCAGCATCAGCATTAGATGCCTGGTACACCGTAGGTGCCTAATGAATGCTTATGGATCATCCTGTAATTGTCGGACCTTCCCTGCGCCTTTTTCCCCTTCTCAAAGATAAGGGAGGTGGCGTCAGACCCAGAGCCTTCTGAGGCTCCGAATGCCCTTTTCTCTGCTGTCCTTATCAGCTCAGGGGATAATTGGGGCCATGCCTGCTACAAGGCAGCCGCCTCAGCGGCCACCCCACCCTCTTTGGGCCCTCATCTCTCACTCGGATTGCTGGGCTTTGCCCAGAGTCTGCTCAGTAAATATCTGTGGAGTGAATGAAGAGAGGATGCCGGGGGGAGGCACTCCTGACCAGGGGGACGAGGGCCGGGGGCCGGCAGCCTGGCGGGGGGTCACCCTGCCCTGTGACCAGGGGGAACGAGGGCCGGGTCTGGCGGGGGGTCACCCTGCCCTGTGACTAGGGGACAAGGGCCAGGCCCGGGGCTGGCAGCCGGGTGGGGGGTCACCCTGCCTTGTGACCAAGGGGACAAGGGCCAGGCCCGGTGAGGGTGGCCCTGCCTTGTGACTACGGGGACGAGGGCCAGGCCCGGGGCCGGCAGCCTGGTGGGGGGTCACCCTACCCTGTGACTAGGGGGGACAAGGACCGGGCCTGGCGGGGGTCACTCTGCCCTGGGCCATCACCGCACATGCACGGCAGGCTTGTTTCCGTGTGGGGCCTGTTGGTCGCAGACCCTGCCTGGAGCTTGTGACCATGCATCCCCACATCTGGGACCACTTAAGCTGGGCTTTGGCTGTCCTGTGACTAAGCAGAGGCCTGGAGTTGGCCTGGGAGAATTAGGGCTTGGGTCTCCTTCTGCTATGTACTGACTGTGTGACCACAGGCAAGCCCCTTCCCAGCCTCTGGGCCTCAGTTTCCTCTCTGGAACATGAAGGACCTGATTAGATTGGTTTTGCCTCTCGGGCTATGTAGGAGAATAGGATTTGGAAGGAATGATGTGGGTTTAAAGCCTTCTCCCATCTGTTGCTTGTGTGACCTTGGATGAGTCCTTTCCCCCACTCCAGGCCTCAGAAAAATGAAACATCAGTGATAAATGACAGCAATGTAAAGTCCATCATCCAGGAGTCTAGATTCCAAAATGCAGCTGCTTGGTCTGGCATTCAAGGCTCCTGCCCAACTTTTCCATTCACTCTTCCATGAGAAACTTCTGCTCCCACAAGACCGTCCCTGAGGCCAGCCCCTGACTGACCCCTTTCATCCTCTGTGCCTGACAAAGCCTCCCTACTCCTCACTACCTGGTCTCTTCCTGCCCAGAGACCCTTCTCAGAATGTTCTCTGGCACAGAAGGGCCCATTCCTGGCAGCACGGCCATTAGAGGTCCTGTTGACAGATGGGGAAACTGAGGCCTTGGAAGCTGAAGGGATGTGCCCAAGGAGTAAAGGCAGGATTCAAGCCTGGGTCTTCGGACTTTAGATCTGGTGTATAACTATTTTCATGCCCATAGGTTCATGCCATGAGAGCGGGAAGGGATCTCTGAGACCATTAAGTCTGTATGTAAAGCAAGGGTTTTATCCCAAAGTCTCACCAGGGACCTTGGGAAGGAGGAAGCAGGATTTGAACCCAGGTCCTTTGTCACCCAGTTGCACTGTCTTTCCACAGCCCCGTGTTGTCACAGAGACAGCAAGCTTGGGGAGGGCAGGCTCTGTAGTTTCAGCCTCTCCTACTGTGCACTCAATTGTTGTTCAGTCCTGTCTGCCTCTTCCTGACCTCTTGGGGGTTTTTTGGCAGAGATACTGGAGGGGTTTGCCAGTTCCTTCTCCAGCTCATTTTACAGATGAGGACACTGAGGCAAGCAGGGTGAAGTGACTCGCCCAGGGTCACACAGCTAGGAAGTGTCTGAGGCTGGATTTGAACTCAGGTCCTCCTGATGCCAGGCCTGCTGGGCTTTGTGTCTGTCTGCCCAGAAGCCATTGTTAGGTGCCAGCACATGGCAGGCATGGACGATGCTGCGGATACCCAGGGCCTACCCTCAGGGAGCTTCAGTTCCAGCATGGAGGGGCCTGGAGAGCTTGGTTGAACCTCTGTGTTCCTCCTCCGCAGGGACTGCAGAGAAGAAGTCAGCAGGAGCCACCGCTTACATTCCATGGGAAAAGCAGCGTGTGGACATGTGGGTGCCATGGGGCATTGGGCAGTGGGAATGGCACGGCTTAAGGGCCATGGGGCAAAGGTCTCTCCCATCCCAGAGGGTGCTTGGATTAATCTGGGAAGGCAGCCAATCTGAGGAGGGGGAGGCAGGGGGGCTGCCTGGAGGCTTTCCTGGCCCCCCTCCCTGCAATGTCAGTGCCCTCCTTCCCAAGCTGCCTTGCAGCTCGGCCCTTTGTATTGGTGCCCGATATCTCACCTGGGTCCCTCAGGATGTAGCCTCAGGCTCTTCTCTTTCCCAGTGCTGGCTTTTCACTGACAGGGATGGCTCCATTCTGGGCTCTGGCACTGAGTAGGGACTGGACTGGAACCCTTCTGGGGCTGGGGGTGGGGCTGCAGATCCCTTCAGCTTCTGGTCCTTCTCTGCCATTACCCAGAAGAGCTTTCCCCATCTGGCAGATATTCAGTGGATGCGCTTTTTTCTGGTTCAGTTTGCATTGAGCTGGACATGGGACTCAGGTCCCATTTTAGACACTCTCATCTCCCCTTCCCCTCTCTGACCCTCAGTGTCTTTATGTGTGAAATGGGGATAATCAGAGCTGCCTCATGCAGTGGCTGCAAAGGAAGACAGCTGCAAGCCCTGACGCCTGCAGAAATGCAGGTGGTTGTGTATGGTGTGTGGAGCAAGGCAGACTTTGGGAAAGAAAGTCAACGTGGAGAAAATCGAGGGTGGCAGCGTCAGAAATTGGGTTAGCAAGCATTTATTAATGTGCAGGGCAGTGTCTGCCCTCGAGGGGTGTACAGCTAGGTGGAAGTGCAGTGGATTAGAGTGCTGTGTCTGGAGTCAGGAGACCTGAATTCAAATCTGGCCTCAGAGGCTTATTGGCTGTGTGACCCTGGGCAAGTCAGTCAACCACTGTGTGCCTCAGTTTCTTCAAATGTTAAATGGGGATAATAGCAACCTACTTCCCAGGGCTTAGGGAATTGTAAGGTACTTGGCTCGGTGCCTAGAACATAGTAGGCACTCTGTAGATATTAGGTGTTATTAGAAAAGGGTGCTCAACAGTGTCAAAGGCTGCAGAGGTCAGGAAGGATGTGAGCTGACAAAAGACCCTCAGGCCTGACAGTTAAGATATCACTGGTATTGCTGGACAGTTGAAGAATGAGTTTAGAAGCTGGATTGTGGAGGGTTGGGTTTCATCACTGCACAGGGGGAGCTGTCTGTTGGGGTACAAGTGGAGATCCCAAAGGCAGGCTGTTGGGCCACTCATCAGGGACCTTGTAGAGGAAATGCTCAGAAAGAGAGGCTGCATCGGATGTCTCTGAGGTCACTCCCAGCTAGGAGATTCAGGGACTCTTTGTTCAGCTGAAGCAACAGGAGAAGAGAAGATTTAGGAAAGGTATGATTGGTATCCTCTGCCCTTTCAGGGCTGGTCACTTGAAGCAGGGATTAGCTTCCTTCTGCTAGTCCCCAGAGGCCAACCCAGAGCAACTGGTGGATGTTTCAGAGAGGCAAATGTAGGCTTGAGGTCTGGGAAAACTTTACCAGGGACGTCAAATTCAAATCGAAAAGGATCCCTCCAGGCTGCCCACTGACTTAGAAAACCATATATTAGCATTATCTGTGTTGCATTGTATTCTTATTTGTTTCGGTGAACGTTTACCTAAGACCTTTTCATTTTGACACCAAATTAAAGCTGGTCCCAAGTTGACTGGGACTCTCCTTGGAGGTGTTTGAGCTGACAGGAAAACCACTTGAAGGGGTCTTTGTGGAAGGATGTTTATACCGCTAGGAGTTGGACTGGATGACCTGTGACCTTCTAGTGAAGATCACGAGCCCCTTCATATGTTGGTAGAAGTATTTATGGGAAAGGGGGGGGAGGCAAAGCTGTCTCTGGATGGGCACTGGGCCCCTCAGGTTTTGGGTAGGCTGGTCCTCTGCTGTTGGGTCTCAGGTTTCAGTTTTCCCCCTTCCCTGTCTGAGCTTGGTTGTCACAATGCCCTAAGTGGAATTGGAGACCAGTGTGCTGACCAGCGGTGGTGGCGCTGACCTCTTGGCTCTTCCTTGCCCAGGACATGCCATCTCCTGACTGGCATCTCCATGCCTGGGCATTGGCTGGCCTCTCTCCTTTGAGACCTGCCTTCTGCACCAGCCCTTCTTAGTGGCTCCTTTCTTCCTTCCAGTGGTTAGTGTCTCCTCCTCAACAATTGCCTTCTGTCTGTCTTTATCTTGCACATGCTTGCTTTTCTGCACACCAGCTCTCCCATTAGACTGAGAGGTCTCGGAGGGCAGTGATCTGGTACCCCTTGGCACACCCTTGTATGCCCTTAAAATGCTCCTTTTCTTGAATTGATAATTAGCACAGAGTAGGCACCAACTTCTCATCTATGTGACCATTTCACCCTGCTTGCCTCAGTTTCCTCATCTGTAAAATGGATTGGAGAAGGAAATGGCAGAACACTCCAGTATCTATGCCAAGGAAACCCCGAATGGGATCACAGCAGATCAGTGGCCAGCATAAAATACCTAGGCACTTAATTGATGCTTTCTGATTTGACAAACGGCATCCTGCTCCCCTTCCAACACAGAAAATCTGCCTGTTTGTCCCGTCAGCCAGGCTGTTCCTCGAGGCCCTCCCTCCCCAGGGCTCTTCTGCCCTTGGTCACAGTTTGTCGCTTGATTATCCTTCCCTGCACTTTTTACGGTGTTGACTTAGCAGAGCCAGCGGCTCTCTTTGGAGGAGGGGCGCGGGTCATGATTTGTGTTCATCTGCTTTTCTGGCAGTTTGAAGCTCCGGGTCCTGGCGCAGGCTTCCTCCCTTCCCATGCTTGGATTGGAGCCTCCGATCTGAGATCCTGAGACAGGGCCTGAGTTATTGGTTCTTGCTCTTCAGGCTGTTAAGTCAGCAGAGTCATAAACCCCAACCCAGGAAGTGTGTGGTTATGGGGTTACCCAGGGCTTTTCCTGTTGGGGGAAACCAGCGAGCTCTCTTGAACTATTTCAGGCAGTGATTGGATTATTGTTGTTGGATGTGGAAAACATGTGGGCCTGGGAGCTGGGGACCCTGGGTTCTAGGGCCTGCCCTGCCATTAACCAACTTGGGCTCTGTATGACTTGGCCAAGTCTCTGCCCCTCTTTAGGCAAGCTGCTTGTCTAGGCCTTAGAGGTTCAGGTGAAGGAAAAGCCACTTGGAGCCTCTCTTCAAAAGAGTATAGAATAACTTCCTGCTATTCACCTACACCGCTGGGGACCTGGGAAAGGCACAAGTCCAAGCATACTGGACTCTCCTTCCAGAGGCCTTGGAAATAGGGAGTTGCCTGTGGCAAAAATCCTCAGAGTCAGGGTTTAGGCGGGTGGGATTGTCAGCAGGGTCAGGATTCAGATTGACAGGGTCAGTGAGTGTGACCACTCAGAACACATCTTGTTGCACATTTTACAGATGGGCTTGAGGGCCCAGCGCCTCTATTTGTTAGGGAGGTGAATAAGGCTCCCTTTACACTAAGCCTTTATCGGAAGACCTTCAGTGAGCTCAGCCACTTCTCACTTTGGGTAGGCTCTCGTGCTTAGCAAGCCCCAATCTGCCTGCCTGGAGCTCCTGCCGCCCCTCCTGCTCCTAGCCCTCATTGGATGCCCTCCGTCCCTGACCAAGGGCCAGATCCTCTCTTTTCAGTCCCAATTCAGAAGTCTATGGCTTGTTCTGGAAGGTCATGCATCTTCTATACTAGCTGTTGCCTTTCCAAATCTACTCTGATATGAAATATCTACCTTCAACCACCAGCAAGGATGAGAACACCCCTGTGGCTACAAGGCCTTCAGGTTCTTGCCCAGACCTTTGGAAACCCTAGAGACTGCCAAAGGGTCTCTGTCAGGAGGGATTTCCTAAGTGGGTTCTTGGGTCATTTGGTCAGAATACAGGAGGGGAGGACATTCTTCTCTGAGAAGGCCTGAGAAGACAGTGGTCTCTCAAGATTTTAGAGGGAAAATGATCTGTTAGGGAGAGTTCTCATTAGGGTGGCTTGGGTCCTGCCCTGAACTGTGAGTGGGCATGGAGGCCAGCGTGTGACCTCTGGAAAGTCAACTGAACTGAAAACACGGGTCCAAGGGGCTCATCTCATCAAGAGCCTGCTCTTGGACAGTTGAGGTTTCTGGGAGTTGAACATTGACCAAACACAAGATTTGGGAGTGTTGCATAATTTCAGCTCAGTCTTTACCCAACATCAAACATTGTGAGAAGAGCGTGGTCAAGTATGGAATGGGAGCGGGGAAGCCGAGCCCATGGAGGATCTGAAAACCAAAACATTTCATGCATTTTTGTATGTGGGTGCATGTGTGGGTACATGCTGTATTGGCCATCTCCTTACTGAGGAATTTATTGATGCTATCCACCAGACGAGAAAAGAGAAATACAGTGTAAAGGATGTATATCCATCCATCATATGAAGAAATGTAGCAATGTCAAAGAAATACTGGCTGCATGGGAAATCTAGGGATAAAGACAGAGGGTCGTGTGTGTGTGTGTGTATGTGTGTGTGTACTTGAGAGGCAGCTGCTGGCGCAGTGCACAGAACACCCAGCCTAGAGTCAGGAAGACCCAGATTTAAGCCTGGTCTCAGGCACTTACTAGCTGTGTGTCCCTGGACAAGTCATGGCACCTTGTACAGCCTCAGTTTCTCTACTATAAAATGGGTATAACAACAGGATTCACCTCCCAGTCTTGCTAGGAAAATCAAATGAAATAATATTTGTAAAAAGTGCTTCACACAGGCACATGGCAGGCACTCTATAAATACTTATTCCCTTCTCCTCTCCATTGGTATTCTGGAGATGTCAGTAGACGTGGAGGGTCATCCAGCACGGTGGAAGGATTCCCTGTGGCAAATTCAAGGCAGAACGTGGATGAGAGTCACTCTCATTCTGGGACCTGCTGTTCTGAATGCCTCACATGACTCACTCTGCCAGGCTGACTCCAGCCGGGTTTCCCTTTACTCCCTACCATCTTATCATCAGCTGTTGCCATTTGCTGGGCACCCTTCCCTAACCCCTTCCAGTTCTGGAATCCTAATCCAATCAATGTGACCATTACTAATGGCAGTCTACCACCCTGTGACTCCACTGATCATCCCTATAACTTGGCAAACCAAATCGCCCATCACTGGCTGCCCCCTCCCCATACGTATAATCTCCCTCTCTTGGTATACTAGCCCTGGAGGACAAGGGGTTGGCTTTTCTCTTTGTGTCCCTACTTAATGAGTGCTTTTTCATTCATCCATTTATTGAAGATGATCAAGCATGAATGAGTTGTGATCTGCACCACTGGAGAGCAGATCCACATCAGGGAGATTCCAGAGCATTGGACCATTGGAATTCTGAGTTTTCCTGCTACAATGATCTATAAAACATGAGGAGGAAATCAGTCTTTCCAAACCATTCCTCCAGTAGAAAGTCAGCCACTCAAGTACCACATGAGGACTGCTCTATCTATTCTAGAGAACAACTTGGGACTACATTTAAAAGACTACGAAACTGTGCACACCCTTTGACCCAGCAATCCCACCACCAGGTTTGTATCCCAAAGAGAGCAAAGAAAAGGAGAAAGGATCCATGTGTACAAAAATATTTATAGCAGCTCTTTGTGTGGTGGCAACGAATTGGAAACTGAGGGGATGCCCATGAATTGGGGAATAACTGAACACACTGAATAGGATGCTGTTGTTCCCTAAGAAATGATGAGCAGGATGGCTTCAGAGAAATCTGGGAAGACTTTGTTTGAACTGATGCAAAGCGAAGTGGACAGAACCTAGAACATTGTACAAAGAAAGTAACAGCACACTGTAGCAGTGATCAGCTGCGAAAGACTTCTCTACACTGATCAAATAGTTCCAAAGGACTAACGGTGCAAAATGCTCTCCATTTTCAGAGAGAGAATTGAACTCTGAATGTAGATCAAAACATACTTTTTCACTTTCTTTTTTTTATTGGTTTTTAAGAATTATTATTTTTTGCAGTATGGCTAATATGGAAATATATTTTGCATGACCACAATAATTTATATCATATTGTTTGCCTTCTCAAGGGTTGGGAGAGAGGGAGAGAATTTGGAACTCCCAGTTTAAAAAGAAACGAAGTTTAATTTTTAAAAAATGTAATTGGGAAATGCTTAACAAAACAAATAAAGAAAAGAAAAAGCACTTCCACTGAGGAAGGGAGCTGGCTAAAAATACCAGAGGTGAGGAAGGGATGCTAGCTTTGGTGCTTAACTAATATTTAATAAATTAGTTGATTTGATAAATAAATTGATTGATACCTGAGTTTAAATCCTGCCCTCTCCACTTTTCTAAATGTATTTCTGTTCAGTCATATTGGAATCTTTGTGACCCTGTGGACAATGTAAGCCCAATTCTGTTCATGGGATGTTCTTGGCAAAGATACTGGAGTGGTTTGCCATTTCACTCTCCAGTGGATTAAGGCAAACAGAACAGAGGTTAAGTGACTTGCCCAAAGTCATGCGGGTAGTAAGTGTCTGAGGCCACATTTGAACTCAGGTCTTCCTGACTCCAGGCCCAGTGCTCTGTCCACTGATAGTTGCCTCACCAAATGGATGACCATTGGCATTTCCTTTCAGAGTGTTGGTTTTCTCTCCTGTAAAATGGGAATAGTAATTCTACCTTTGTATGAGGACTGGACACAGCAGGAACAGACGGCCTCCAGCAGCACAGTGGAAAGAACAAAGAGATGCTCCATTTGGGGTCTGGACAGACACGGTTCAAATTCTGCCTGATTCTGTTAGCACAGTGGCTGCCACATGTTGTCATTCAGTCATGTCTGACT
Organism: Petaurus breviceps papuanus; assembly: GCF_028583685.1. Taxonomy (NCBI): domain Eukaryota; kingdom Metazoa; phylum Chordata; class Mammalia; order Diprotodontia; family Petauridae; genus Petaurus; species Petaurus breviceps. The sequence continues at coordinate 4,694,319 of NW_027187322.1, forward strand.
CTGTGACCCCGTCTGGCATTTTCTCGGTAAAGATACTGGAATGTTTTGCCATCTCCTTGTCCAACTCCTTTTACAGATGAGGAAACTGAGGCAAACAGGGTGAAGTGACTTGCCCAAGGTCACACAGCTAGTGAGTTCCTGAGGCTGGATTTGAACTTGGGAAGATGAGTTTTCCTGACTCTAGGCCCGACGCTTTATGCACCATGGTGCCCCCAGCTGCCATAACTGGTACATTATGTTAAGTGCTTAATACATTATGTCTCTGTTCTTGTCTCTCTCGCCTCCTAGCTCAATCTAGCCTCTCAGAACCTCCGTTTTCCAGTCTTTAAAATGGGGCTCACAATGGTTGTAGAGCCTGCCTCTCAGGATGCTTGTGAGCATAGGATGAGGTCATGGATGGAAAGGCTTTGCAGATCTTCAAGCCCGTGCAAGCATTAGCTTGCCACTGTTATTATTGGATGTTGCACCAGGCGCTGGCAGTGCCTTCTGCCTCATCCCCTCTGTGCCTCCTTCCCTTGGGGCCTTTTCTTTCTCCTGAGCGCCAGTCTGGGCCGACTCTGCTTGCATGGTGCCCTCTACGTTCCCACACAGACCCATTGTCCTGCTTCCTTTTCCTCTGTATGCTGTGGGGCCATCATGATAATGGGAGGCCAGGCTGTTTGGACAGGTGGGTGGGAGGATGTTGCCTCTGAAACCTTTGGACTGGGTCATCAGATTGGAGCCAGGGAGGGACTGATAAAGTTCAGCTTTCCTTTCACTGCCCATGACCTGGCTCTGCATTTGAAGTGGTCTGAAGTAGCAGCAGCTGCGGTGGTGACAGCAGCGTTTGAAATTCTGAGTGTTTTCTTGCCGGATGCCGCTCTCTGGGCCCTGTTAAGGGCAGCCTGGGCATCCTGCTCTTCTGGCATAAGGCAATACAAAAGGGGCAGAGGGAAGTAGGGGCTGGAAGGGACTTCATCAGCCCTCCAGTGCAACCTCACTGGGATACAAGGCCAGGGCAGGAAAGTTCTATCTGGCTCCATGGTTAGTAACCTGTGGAGAGGGGATGTGATCCCAGGACCTTGGACTGAATCTACAGATCTTTTGGCCACTGACTTACAAAGGCTGTTATAGACCTTTCTAACCTAACAACATGTTACAGAATTGCAGAATCTCTGGGTTGGGAGGGACCCCAGAAGGCATCTAGTCTGACCTATATTGGAGTGAATGTGTCTTCCCCAGTGGCCCTGACAGAGCAGACATCTTCTAGGCACCTTTGAAAGCCTCCAGCGGTGTGGAATGGTGGTCGGACAAGAGGCCCCAGATGCGAGTTCTGGCTTGGCCTCAGTCTGAGGTAGAGCAAGCATCCCAGGGTGCGCTCCACGCAGGGACAGCCCCCGTCTTTGAGAGGTTCCCCCTTACACTGCCCTCCTTCATTGTTCCTGGTTCTGCTCTCTGGGGCCAAGTGGAACATGTCCTGTCACTGTTCAGTGTAGTGCCCCTCCTGGGCTTGGGGACAGTTTTCACGTCCCCTCAGAGTTTTCTCTTCTTTAGACAAGGCACCCATTGTGTTCAGCCTCCTCTCTTCTGGTCTCTAGCCCCATGCCATCCCCAACCTGTTCCCATGCTTGGAATACCCAATACAATCTTGGCTTACAGCAGACCTCCCTCTGCTCCCACAGTGCCTACCCTCTGTCAGGCCCTTGTCACCACCCCCTTGGCCTGTGGCCTCTTCCTGGTGTCTCTGATCTCTCTCCTCAAGGCCACCCTCCGCATTGCTGCCCAAGGAGTCTCCTTCAAAGATCACGGATGGCACTCTAGTGCTTTAAGAAGCATCACGGGTCCCTGATATAAACTCCTGTCTTTGGCATTTAAAGCCTTTTCTAACCTGGCCCCAGCAACCCTTCTCTGCCCTTCACCCACACTCTACTTTGTTCATGTTTACACTGAATCTCAGCTCCCATCCCTGAGCATTTGTACCAATTGTCTTCATGCCTTAAACACATTGTCCCATCACCCTCCTTTGTACACTCCCCAGGTTTCCTTCAGGTCTCAGTTAGAATATCACTTTCTTTTTACAGGAAGCTGTTTTGGCCTCCCCTCCCCTGGCTCTGCCCATGGCAAGAGAGAGAATGTGTGTGTGTGCATGTGGAGTGTGTGTGTGCATGTGTGAGTGTGCACGTGTGTGCACATGTGAGTGTGTATGTGTGTACATGTGTGCGTGCACGTGTGAGTGTGTGCACGGTGAGTGTGCGTGCATGTGTGAGAGTGTATACATGTGTGTGCACGTGTGAGTGTGTTTGCACATGTGTGCCTGCACTGTTTGTACATGTGTGCACATGTGAGAGTATGTACATGTGTGTACATGTGTGCATGTGTGACTATGTGCATGAGTGTGCATGTGTGTAAGTGTGTGCACATGCACATGTGAGTGTGTACGTGTGTGCTCATGTGCATGTATGTCTATACTGTCTCCTCCAACTAGATAGAAACCTGAGGGCAGAGATTGTGTCTCCAGGGGTTTGCACACTGCCTGGGACCTAGTCCGTGCTTAATGAGTGCTTATGGATGAATGATTTTGTCCCCAGTTTACAACTTCCCCAGGTTCCCTAAAATGGATTTTTATTTTGACCAGTTCTTCTTCTCTGAGTGTGACAAGCACCACACAAAATGGGAATTTCCCCTAAACATCAGAGGGCAGAGCTGGGCAGTGGGTGATGAGTTCAGCCTGGTGCTTCCAAAGCTTTCCTGCTGGTCTCTCTTTCTTGCTGGCCACATTTCTCATCTCCATGTGTTAAAAAATACACTCCCCCCCCCTCCCCAAAGGCACTTGGGTGACTTGAATTCTTTCTCTCCTTCACCTTCCTTTTCCTTTTTGGCCACTCTGCTCTTCCCCCCATCCCCGGGGTTCTGCAGATGAAGAAGGAGGTCTTCACCAAACTTTGGATCTGGGTCAAAGCCCCAGAGTTTGCTCCATCTCAGGGTGCTGGCTCCCAAAGCTGGTGCTTCCTGGGATGCCCTTTGCTCCTTTTCCCCAGACATCTTCTGAGTCAGTAACAAACAGCTGAATCTTGGCACCCCAAGTCAGAGGGCTTGGGGTTCTCATTCTGGATCTGCTGTGACTTTGGGCAAGTCCCTTGCCCTTTTCAGGCCTCAGTTTCCTTCTCTGTAAAATAAAGAAATTGGAATCGATGGTCCTCTGGGATTTCCTGTGGTTCTAGGGCCATGACCCTCTGAATCAGGCCCCAGGGGAATGCTGCAGGGCCACGGGGTGAGGCAGGTTTCAGCATAGCCCTGTTGGGCAGGAGGTGCCTGCAAAAGAAGCTCAAGCTGTGTTTTGTTTCTGAGGAATGTTTTAATTGGCTTTTTCCTTGTACCCAAGCCCCCTCCTTCCCTGTGTCAAAAGAAGGGCCTCACCACGACTGGGTGCAGCTCTTCTCTTAGTCTGTCCTTCTCCAGCCAGACTTGGGCCCTGACAGCTGGAACAGAGCCTCTCCCGATCAGGAGACCCTCAGAAAGGTGAGCCCAGCAGCATGGAGAGGGGCTGGCTGACTCCTTGGGTTTGCTTGGACTCCTTCTTTTTCCAGGGATGATAAATTTGACTTGTTGTTTTCTTTCTGAAACATTCAGAGAAAGTCGGAGTCAGATACAAAGGTAGGTTTGTGTCTGACTGTTTTCTTTTCCAGATGTTCTGCGGCTTTCTCTCTGAGACACATGTCGATGAAGCCTCTTTCTCTTGTTTCAGCCTTCTTGGCCAGAACAATATGCCCTCTGTGGTCTAGCAGTGTTGGGAAAAAATAAGGCGTATCTTTGTATTCCCAATGCTTAGGACAGTGCCTGGCCCACAGGAGATGCTTGGTAAATGTGCTCTGGCTGACAGATGGACTGCCAGGGGGAGAAAGATGATGGGCAGTTGGAGACACTGAATTGCAACTTTGGCAAATGGGCTTTTCTGCCAGGTGGGTTATATTTGCCCTAAGTCTTGGGGCTGGAAGGGACCTCAGAGGCCTCTAGCACAACTCATCTCTGGACAGGAATCCTGTTTAGAACATTCAGCACTTCCCACAATGCCTGGCATATAGTAGGGGCTTAATAAATGCTCATTGACTCGGCCATCTAGCCTTTGCTTGTAGTCCTCTAGACATCTTTCATTCTCTCTAGAGATGGGGGACTTACAAGCTCTCAGGACAACTCTTCTCACTGTTGTCAGGGCCCAGATGTGCCTTTCTGCAGCTTTCGTGCATTGTCCTCCCTGTATGACTCTCTGGATCTCAGTTTCCCCATTTGTGAAATGATGGGCTATACGAGATGACTCCTATCCGGGATCTGTGCTGCAGGGCCAAGCAATCAGTCACCAGGCTCGCAGCCTTGCCTCTGCCCCTGGGCCCACTCTTCAAAAACATGACCTACCGTCTCTGCCCCTTCCCTCCACCTCCCGGCCTTTGCCTTTTCTCAGCATCCAGGCCAACTGCCAGCTAGTCAGTGGGCATTTCTGGTGTGCTTTCTATGCTCTCGCCACTGTGGAGATTACAAGTGGGGAATACTGACCCCCCCAGTTGAGCACTCCTTGTTCTCTAGGAGTTGACGCCCTCCTGGGCACTGGGCCGCTCTGTGTTTGGCTTCCTCATCCCACCGTTGGCTCGAAATGAGGCAGGCGTCTGACAAGATACCTTTCCCTAAGAACTGCAGCTGCTCCAGCCAGGACTCTTCGTACACTCAAATTTTCAACAAAAAATAATTCCAGAGCTCTATCCTGATGATCTCTGGGAGAAGTGCCGTGGCCATTGTGGCAGCCGCACTGATGACTCGTGGCATCCTCGTGGCTCATGCTTTCCTCAAACCTTGGCTCTCTTCCCTGTACCTGATGCTTTTCCCATCTTGCCTTGTATGTGATGTTCTCAAGAATGAAGATGTTCTCGTTCTTCTATCACCTTCATTTTGGAGCATATGCCTCCTCCTCTTCACCCCAGAGAGCGTCCCCTGTGAAAAAGAACAAAGGAACCAATCAATAAATCCGCTGCGTCTGGTGGGTCTGGCGGGGTACATGTAGATCGGCTCTGCCTGGCAGGGCACAGATGGATCGGCTCTGTCTGGCGGGGCACAGATGGATCGGCTCTGCCTGGCAGGGCACAGATGGATCGGCTCTGTCTGGCGGGGCACAGATAGACTCGTGTGCCCAGCAGTGCAGGCAGGATTCTGCAGTCATCGGGCACTTGGTTGGCACAGAGTGGAGGCAAGTTTGGCTATCCAGCTCTTGTCCCGGGCCAAGCTTGATCATGATAATTCAACAGAACTCAGGTCAGTTTTTTCCTTCTTCCTGCTTACATTTGAGTCATTGTCAAGTCAGGTCACAGAGCTTTTGTTAAGGGCTTGCCGTGTGCCAGGCACCGAGCTCAGCATCAGTTCCTAGAAGCCATCTCATTCTTCTCAGAATTCTTTCGCACATTCACAAGCCATCACTTCTTCAGCCATTCCCCAGTTGATGGGCACCGATTTTGTCAGTAAACTCTCTAGGTGCCCGGGTTGCTCTTTGGAAGCCCTTCCTAACCTAGCCCCATCCTCCCTTTCCATCCTTCTTATGCCTTCATCCCAACACACACTCTCCAATCCAGTGATATTGTGCTCTTAGCTGTCCCCCCATCTCCCTGCTCCGGAGTCCTCCCATGTCCCCAAAGGTGCTCCCTTTTCTTCTCAGTCTTCTGGCTTCCTTCAAGTGCCAATGAAATCCCCCCTTCCCCAGGCTGTCTTCCCAACGCCTCTTTTCTAGTCCCCTCCCTCTGGCAATGATTTCCCATGTATCTTGCATGTGGCTTATGTGGATCCATGTCATTTGCTTATTGTCTCCCTCGATAGTATCTCTAGATAGTAAGCTCCTTGAGGACAGGGACTGTCTTTTGCCTCTTTTGCCACCGGCATTTGGAACGGTGCCTGGCATCTAGGAGACTCTTAATAAATGTGTATTGAGTGATTGCCGGAGGACTCAGTTTCCTTAGCCCAGAAGGTCTTGACTGTCTTTGATCCCCGGCAGCAGCCTCGTGAACCTGCAGACCCCTTCTCAGTATCAGGTTTTTAAATGCATAAAATAAAATCCAGAGGATTATGAGGGAAGCCAATTATATTGAAATATGGTTATCAAAACATAAAAAATGAACCCAAACCAACAAGCTCAGTGAGCCCAGGTTAAGAACTGTCCTAGTCGGTGATCCATCTGAGGGCTCCTCGCTGGATTTCCCCTGCACTGCTGCCTGCCTGTCTCGTCCTTGTGAACCTCTGCCCCGGTGGCCCCCCCCCCGCCCCCCCACCCCAGGTGCTGCTTCTTTCTCGTGGCAGGGAGGGGCGCTCCTTGGCTGGCTCTGCCCTTGTTTGCGGCTGATTTTCCTCTTTATCCCAGACACACAGCCTGCGCTCCCCGCACAGTCCAGATGCTATGACTGCCCCCCCCCCCACCACACGTGCTGTTCCTTGGCCCTTTGGGTTTTCTTGGAGACTGGTATAGACTTGGAGAAGAGAGTTAAGAGATGGCCCTTTGCCTCAGGGAGAAGCTTGAAGCACCGCTGTTTGCCAAAGGCTTCCAACCTTCTCTCCTCCCTCCCCCCATCCAGCTTGGGGCCGCACTCGTCCCTCACAGTGTCTCGCCCACTCAGTGGACTGCTGCCCCAGCTCCATGGTCACCTGGACATGGGAATTTTGCCTACTTGTGAGGACGTGCTGGTTTTCAGCTTCCTCCCTGGCCTGCCTCCTCTCCAGGGCTAATGTCCGAGCAGATAATGGGGGCAGTTACAGAGCATTTGGGATAAAAGGGGACGAATGGCAGGAAATGAAAGAACTCAGGCCAGATCATTAAGTTGTGCAATCAACTGGGGAAAGAAAAGCTCAAAATGGGGGTAGGAGCCAGGGTCCGAGGAAGTAATAGACTTAGGGCTGGGAGAGACCTAGGAAACCATCTAGTACAATCCCCTCATTTTATAGATGAGGAGACTGAGGCTCAGGGAGGCCATGACTTGTCCAAGGTCACACAAAGAGTAAGTGGCACAGACAGTATTTGAATCCAATCCTAGAGGTCATTATACTTCTGCAAGAGGAACAACTAGCAGGTGTCTTTGGAAATGATTAAGTTAAGGCAGAAAGAGGGACAATTTATCAGGGACACGCCTACCCACACCCAGGATCAGAGGCGAGCAACAATAACAAATCCTGCTCCCCGCTTTCTACTGTTGTTTGCAGAGTTCCCCCAGATCCCTAGAACAATTCAGAACCACCAAACAGCAAATGTTTCTGGTGTAAATCATACCATTTCCCATTGCCTTGCCTTTGCTTAGGCTGAAGCCCTTACCTGGTATGCCCTCCTCTTTCCCTTTGGAGTTTTATAACCTCAGTCTCCCTTCAAGGTTTAACCTCTCCTGGTTCATGTTCTCTCTCTCTGTGTCTGTGTCTCTCTGTTTCAGTCTGTCTCTCCTTTGTCTCTCTCCTCTCTCTCTCTCCTGTCTCTCCCTCCTCTCCCTTCTCTCTCCTCTGTCTCTTTCTCTGTCTCTTGTCTCCTGTCTCTCCCTCCTCTCTTCTGTCTCTGTTTCTCTTGCTCTCTTCTCACTCTCTGTCTCTCTCTCCTGTCTCTCCCTCCTCTCTTCTCTCTCTTTCTCTGTCTTTCCTGTCTCTCCCTCCTCTCTTCTCTCTCTCTCTCTGTGTCTCTGTCTCTGTCTCCTGTCTCTCCCTCCTCTCTTCTGTCTCTGTTTCTCTTGCTCTCTTCTCACTCTCTGTCTCTCTCTCCTGTCTCTCCCTCCTCTCTTCTCTCTCTCTCTCTGTGTCTCTGTCTCTGTCTCCTGTCTCTCCCTCCTCTCTTCTCTCTCTTTCTCTGTCTTTCCTGTCTCTCCCTCCTCTCTTCTCTGTCTCTGTTTCTCTTGCTCTCCCCCTCCTCCTCCCCTTACCCCCCTCCTCAGACCTGAATTCCCCATCACTGTTACTTTGTATTTACTTCACGGGATAGTATGACATCCATCTGGGAGCTCGTTCTCTCCTAAAATACACTTTCTTTTTGCCGCATCCCCCGAGGGCTCCCAGCAGAGTGCCCCTACCCCCACTCCCACCCCATTAAATAAGGAATAGAGGCTGCTTGAATTGAATTCACAGCAGGGCTCTTATGCACACAGTGAAACTTAGGGGTCAGATGTGAGTTTGCTCTCTCCTTATTAATGCTTTGCAGACCTCGAAGCTCTGATAGCCATTACTTATTACAACCCTCCTTAGTGTCCTCATTGGTGGCCCTGGGAGCCCACACCTCCCATTTCTTCTCCTGCTCCTCCAGGTGAGCTGAGCCGATCCGCCCCCCTGGGGAGCATTGGAGCAGGCATCCACCCAGCATGGGTACAGGGGAGAGAGAAGGCCAGAGTACAAGCCCTTCTTGGCCTCATCCTGTCTGTGACCCTGGGCATGTCATTCAAGCTCTCAGGACCCCAGTGAATCTCTGCTACTCCACTGGCCGGCAGATGAGCATCTGTGGAGAATATAATTCACATTGGGGGTATCCAATATTGATGAAATCATTTGCTCTGCCTTTCCTCCCCTAGTTTGCGGGGTTTGCCCACCAAAAATGATAGTGTCCTTGTCCTAGAGCGGCTTCCAGCCTGCTGGGGGAGGAGAGAACTTTACTTTGCTTTGTAGGGACTGGATTGTGGTCCCTGACACCCTGCAGGGTGGCCCCCAGCCTTCATACAGCATTGAGTAGCTTTGATGGCTTAACTCAAACTGAGACTTGTGGGCCACCACCCTAGACCTGCTTCCAGACTCTTCCTTACCCAAACCCTTCTCATTTCTGTCTTCTGTTATTGTCAGGCCCTGCTTCTCCATTGTAGAACTAGGGGGGCGAAGTCCTTGGGATTATTGAGTCCAGCCTCATTTTACGGATATGTGAGCTGGGACCACAAAGGCTTTAGCCAGAAGATTGGTACCTGGGTCCTCTGAAGCCGCTTACTGAGCTGGAAGCCATCTGGCCTCCATTCCCTTTTCTAAACTGAGCCTCCTTCCTGAGCACGTCTCTCTTCACTCTTCAGCCGCCTATTTCATGAGGCTCCTCTGCTGGACTGGCGCCCTCTCCCTCCACCCCACATCCAGAGCTGGCTTCTCTCCTTGCCCCAGATCACACATCTTCTCATCTTCTTCACTTTCTCCTCTTTGGCCATTTGTCCAGCCCATTCCATTCCAGTCCTCATGGCTCTGTCTGGCCCCAGAATCCTCTAGGAGAAGCCAAGCCTTGGAATGGAATTTCTCGACATTCAGTGCTGGGTCTGATGAAGATGTGAATGCTGGAGGCTTGGCTTGGCCTAGCTGGCCTTTCTCTGGTACTCAAGCACTTGACCTGTGTCACTGGGGGGGGGGGGGCAGAATCTTGCTGGCTTTGGAGTCTAACGTCCCGGGTTCAAATCTCACCTCTGCTACTCACTGCCTGTGTGACCTTGGCTAACTCGAACCCTCAGGACCTCAGTCTCCCCACCTCTAGCATGAGGTTGTTAAACTCAGTGGCCTCTAAGACCCCTTCCATCTCTAAAGCTCTGCTCCTCTAATCTCATCCCAGCCTTTCACTGATAGGGAGAGGTAAATGCTGCTGTCACCAACCCATTTTACTGATCAGCAAGTAGAGAGGCCCGTGGGTTGGACATGGCCATGCAGCTTGGGTCAGAGGCGGGATCTGAACACAGGTCTTCTTGCCTTGGTTCATGTTAGGACTCTGCCCCTCCGGCTGGGGAGCTAGGGCTCTGGCATTGGCTGCTTTTCACAGCAAACTTACCTATTTGCTACTAGTGGGACCCCTGACAAGCCAGTCTTCTTGAGCCTCAGTCTCCCTGTCTGTGAAGTGAGGCCCTGCCAGCTCCCCATCTCTGGGCTTGGCCGTCTCTGGTTCTTCAGCTTTCCTTGTGCTGTGGAGCCCACAGCAGAAAGAGTCCGGGAAGCCTGAGTGTGTATGTATGTTCCTTTGGCAGAGGTCTGGCCAAGCCCGGGGACCTTTGTACACAGTCAGGCTTTTAAATGCACAAAACACACAACCTTCCACAGGAAAACGATTATATTGAAATACAGTTATCAGGACATTTCAGGAGCAGGTTTATGGAGCCGGGTTAAAAAGCCCTGCTCTGGTCTAATCCTTTCTTTTGACAAAGGAGGGCTAACCTGGTGTGGCAGAAGGAAACAGGGATCCGGAGTCATCATAGTCATTTTAACTGTGCTCTCTAGCATATATCCAGGGCTACAGGTATGCCAGGCACTGTGCCAAGCCTTTCATAATTGTCGTCTCATTCAAGCCTCACAATAGTGCCCTTGTTGTCATCCCCATGTTACAGCTGAGGAAACTGAGGCAGAGAGCTTGGTAGCTAATACTAGCTAACATTTCCATTGTGTTTACTATGTGCCAGCCACTGAGGCCAGCAGAAGTTAGATGATTTTCCCAGGGCCGCCTAGCGCAGTCAGTGTCTGAGAGCAGATCTGAACTCAGGTCTTCCTAGCTCCAAGCCAACGCTCTATCTACCGTACCACCCAAGTTCCAGCTCTGCCATTTACTAGCTGTGAGACCTTAGCTCATTTCCCTCAAGTGCCCTCCTAAGTAAAGGAGTAGCCCATGTTAGGTGACCTCCATGGACCTCTGTAGCTTGAAATCCCTGAACCCAGGGATCCTGTATATAGAGGGGGCAGGGATCTGCCCTTCAGTGGCCAGCCAGGGCTCTTCAGTGCCAGGCATGCCCCCTTTCCCTCGCCCCTCCTTGCCCATGCTGCCCAGTCAGCTCTGCATGGTCCTAAGTGCTGGAAAACAAGCAGAATCCTGTGATTTCCAGGTTATCTTTAGCCAATGCCTTCATCCGTCCGGAGCCTTGCTTCTCCCCCTCAGAGTGATGGGCAAAGCCCAGAGCCAGTGTGTGACACAGGATGGTGTGTGTAATCAGCAGGCTATATTTTGTTGAAAATAAGAGTTTGAGGCACCCAAAGTGCAGGCTGCGAGTCCAGCTGGGACACGAAGGACATTGTTTGTGCCGCTGTTCTCCTAAACCTTCTCATTAGTCTCGAGACTCACATGCAAACACAGTTCAGATGTAAGTGTCTTGGGAGCTTGCCTCGGCCGCCAGAGTCCAGATGGGGCCGTAGCTGCTGAGCTGGGAGCACTTTGGTGTGTGCAGCGGATACATCCTGTCCTGTCCCTCACAACTGAATATGGACTGAAGCTTGGCTAAAATGGAGGACTTGAACCCGGTTGCTCCAATTCCAAATCGAGGACCCTGAAGCTTACCCAGATAACTGGTCCTGGCTTGAGAAAGAACTCCAGAGGGGTTAGAGCCTAGAACCCCAGGGGCCAGTGACAGCGCTAGAAGGGTGCCCCTGGATCAGCTGGGCCTCCCCTCTCCAGGTGACTTTGGAGGAAGGCTCCAAGGATGTGCCTGGGGTTTGGGGTCCAAGAGCACCCAGGCACCCTTTGCCCCTTGGGCCTTGGCACTGTGCTACAGGGGGAGGGGGCCGGGCTGTCCTGGGTCCAAGACTTATGTAAACAGCAGACTGTGGGCTGCCCCCTGGCTGGCACCTTTGCCTGGTCTGGCTACCACTCTCTTTGGGCTTCTTCTGGGCTCAGGACTTTGACATCTTTCCTAGCATTTTCAGAAATGACCCTCAGATTGCTTTGGTGGATTCTGGGATGGGGGGGAGGCAAGGTCCAGGCTTCCTGAGCCCTGGCCAGCCTCAGCACCCACAGTCCCTCCCTTCTAACCCTTTCATCCTCCCAAATCCAGCTCTTCTGTGTTCCCTCTTCAAGTCCCAGGTCATTCCTTCTGCTTCAAAAACAGTGTTAAAGGTCTGTGACCATTAGGCTTTTTTTTTTCCCATCTAATAGACAAGAATCTCCCTCCTTTTTTCATTCTTGGCTCCTAATAGATTTGAAGCCAAGCATTTCACTTAATTGTGTCTCCTATAAGCTGCCTCTTCTTTCCTGTCCCCCTCAGAAGCCCCATTTCCTGCTTTCCCTGTTTCCCTGACCTTTGCTGGGTGGGCCTTGGTGCTTCTCCCCCAGCCCTTGAAGCAGGGGTGGAATCTGGGGGCTGGGGAGAGCAGAGGACAGAGCTTAGGGGGTTGAGGAAAGACTAGGATTGGAGATCAGACCATGGGGGTGTCCCAAGGCTAGCACAGGGCAGGGAGAGCAGCAGACAGCTCCACGGACCTGGAGAGGGCCCCAGACTTGGAGCCACAGCTCCTTCCCTGTTAGGGCAGCTGAAGCAAGCAAGCACCTGCTGAGGCAGAAGGCTCATCACCTGGTCCTGCCTAACCACTCACCTGGGGCCCTGGGTCATTTGGAACCCTCCCTGGGGTGGGTCTAGCGTACTGTTCCTTACATGTCTCCTTATTAGCCTCCCAGATGGTCTCCCTGCCTCCAGTCTGGCCTTGGGATGGTTTCCAAAGCAATTTTCCTACAACCCAGGACTGGTTGTAACATTCCCCTACTCTATAACCTCCACTGGCTCCCTATTACCCCTAGAATGAAAGAGAAATTCCCTTTTGCCCTTTAAAGCCTTTACAACCTGACAAGACTTACCTTTACAGTCTTACACATTCCTTTCCTTTGTTTCCTCCCAGGCCAGCCAAGGGGGCCTCCAGCTGTCCCTCACACAGGATGCACTGTCTCTGTATCTGCCTTTGCCCAGCCTGTCCCATCACGTCCCACCCCATCCATGCCTGGAGTTCGTTCTGTCTTCCCTTCTGTCCCTCAGGGCCCCCAGCTTCTTGGACTCAATGTTGGAGCCCTCTCCTACAGGAAGTCTGTCCTAATGTCTCGAATTCCCCTCTGCCCCTTAACCATGCACTTGCTGTCTCCCCTCCCCAGAATGTAGGGCAGGGCTTGTCCCCCCAGCCCCTGACTAAACCAGTCCCACTGAATGAATGCTTCTTGCTTTGGAATTGCTTCATCTCCCTGGGTCTCAGTTTCCCTATCTGTAAAATGAGGTGGTTGGATTTGGTGATGTCACTGCTTCTTCCTTCCAGCTCAAGAGCCCAGAATTCATTCTGACCCTCAATTTCCTTCTCTGTTCAATGGGGGCAACAGAGCCCAGGGCTCTTGGGAAGCTCCCAGGAGTCTGTACCTGGTGCGGCTTGTTATGGGCTATACAGGCTAGACCTGGATGGTCCTGGAGTCTAGGTGTCGCTCATGGAAGAAGGGAGGGGGTCTGGCTTGTAGGCAGTGAAAGTGGAACAGCTTGGGGGTTGTCTGGCCCCTCTCTGGAGCCCCTGAGCACCCCAGGGCACTGGCTGCAGCAGACCGAAATGGAGGGAAGCAGCCTCAAGGTCAGCCTTTGCAGTGAGTTCCTCTCCCTTTGGTTTTTGGAAAGACAAGTCTGCTGTTTCTGTCAAAGAGTAACTGAGCTCCTGATGTGGGGAGTCCTGTCACTGAGGCCAAGCTCGACCTACCCAGAGCTTCCTGTTTCCTGGTCTAAGGGGCAAGGGCTTATCTGTGATCACCCAGGGAGTGCTGAGGTTAGAATCCCGACCAGGCTGCTTTCTATTTACTCGACCTTGGAAAAGTCCCAAGTCTTCCCGAACCCCAATTTCCTGATCTGAAAAAGAGGGTGTTTGGATTAGCTGGGGCTCCGTGGTTCCTTCCAGCTCCAAAGCCTACACTTTGGATTTGAGCCCAGAGTTTCTGGGGGCTCTCTTCATCCTGCCATGTTAGGAGGATGATGGGCCAGCTCTCTCCGCCTTCAAATCCTGCTTTTCTTCATGTGAATTTATTCTTTGGAAAACTTCTTTTTGAGCTCTTTGTGTGTGTGTGTGTGTGTGTGTGTGTGTGTGTGTGTGTGTGTGAGTGCCTGTGTGAGTGCCTGTGTGAATGAATGTGTGTGCAGGTGTGGGAGTGCACTGTGTGGGAGTACTGTGAGTGTGTGTGTGTGTGCATGTGAGTGTGTCTATGAGTGCGTGTTCTTTCTTGAGGGATCGTCAAAGCAGTCAGTCAGTCAGTCAGTCAGTCAATAGGCACATGTATTAAGACCTCTGAAGCACCTCTGGTCTGGGACAAAGCGGGCCTGAGTCCGATCCCAAGACAGCTCTGGAGTTCCCTCTCAGACTGCTAGCACCACCAAGAGCCGGCATGCCGAGGAGAGGGGAGGGGGAGCTTGGCGGCAGCCACTGACCTGCCTAAAGCCCCCATGGCAGGGGCCTCTTTCCTCTTGGCCATTTTGGACTAAGATCCAGTTGCTCATTGCCAGGTCTGGCTCCCCCACTCTCCCTGGGCCAGGCTCCCCCCGACTCTAATTTCGATTCTAAATGCTTTTCATCCGTGCATTTTTCTGGGTGGGTGTAGGCATCCATCAGGCTTTGATAGCCCTGAAGGGAAAAGTCCAGAAACAGCTGCAGACCCCGGGAGGCTTAACCCCGAGGAGACAAGTTGAGGGGAGGCAGGCGGGCTGTCTGCAAATGTCGGAGGGATTGGCATGTGGAGGGGGATTAGACTCAGCTCTGCTTGACCCCCAGGGCTGCCCTGGGAGCTGGGGGGGGGGAGGGGGCGGGCCTAGGTTCTGACTCCATGGAGGGAAGGATTCCTTAGCCCCCGAGTGCTGGCTCAGGATGGAGTGGGAGGCCTGTGAAGGGGGTAGGCTTCCCAGCACCGGAGATGTCCCAGCCAAGGCTGGAAGACAGCATGTTGGTGATGCCTAGTCAGGCGTGGGGCAGGACTCCGTGCGCTTGGGGTCCCTTCCAGCTCAGAGACTCTCTACTTGTCTGCAGAACTCTCTGGGACCCTGCTAAGCTCTGAGGGGGCTGGAGATGTAGCCATCACTGTGGGACCGTAAGCTTCCTGAGGGCAGGAGCCCATTCTCACTCCTTTGAGCTTTGAGGTTGGAACAGCTGTGGCTTCCTGTTTCATTGCTTGTACCTGGGGCTCAGATACAACTTCTCCAATATAGAACCCTCAGAATTCCAGTGAGGCATGGAAGGCGCCATATAATGCTTAGTGAATATAAATCAGGCTTGGACTAAACAGGCTTGTTATTTTGGTATAGTTGCAGTGGATTGGGTTACCCTGAATTGGGTTGTGCTTGGGGTAACCGTGTAAACAGTGTAAAATATAGGCTATGGCCAAAAAAAAGCCCAGCCATCTGTTATCAATTCTATATATAAATATTCGCTATTCTTACAGGCCTTCAGGCGGACTTGGTGCTTCTTCTCCCCCACTTCTCTCCCTCTCTCCTTTCTTTCCCCTTTTTCTCCTTTTTTCTCTCTCCCTCTCCTCTCTCCTTCTCTCTCCTTTCTCTCCTTTCTTCTTTCTCTATCTCCTCCTCTCTCTCCTGTCTCTCCTTCCTTCTTTCTCCATCTCCTCTCTCCTTCTCTCTTTCTCCTTCCTTTTTTTCTCCATCTCCTCTCTCCTCTCTCTCCTTTCTCTTCTTCCTTCTTTCTCCATCTCCTCTCTCCTCTCTCTCCTTTCTCTTCTTCCTTCTTT
>NW_027187322.1:4709755-4747685 GCF_028583685.1 Petaurus breviceps papuanus
TTCTCCATCTCCTCTCTCCTCTCTCTCCTTTCTCTTCTTCCTTCTTTATCTTCTCTCTCCTTCTTTCTCCACCTCCTCTCTCCTTTCTCTCCTTCCTTCTTTCTCCATCTCCTCTCTCCTTCTGTCTCTCCTTTCTCCATCTCCTCTCTCCTTCTCTCTCTTTTTCTCCTTCCTTTTTTTCTCCATCTCCTCTCTCCTTCTCTCTCTCTCCTTTCTCTTCTTCCTTATCTTCTCTCTCGTCTCTCTCCTCTTTCTCTCTCCCTTCCTCTCCTCCTCTTTTTCCTTTCTCTTTCCTTCTCTCTCTCCTTTTTCTCCCCACCCTGTCAGATTTTTTTTTTAATCTTACCTGCAGCCAGAATGGCTTGAAGGAAAGTTTGCTTTGCTCATCTTTGGACCTGTTTTCTTGGTGGGATTTGAGAATTAGCAACAAATAATTGTTTCCCACTCCCACACCCAGGCTGGAAGGATTTAAAGCAACCATCCAGCCTAGAGGGTTCCTTCTTACAGAGGAGGAAACTGAGGCCCAGAAAGGGGAAGGGATTTGTCTGAGTAGTTAAGTAGCAGAACGAAGATACCATCCCTGGCCTTCTGATTGTTTAAAAATCCAAGTTTTGAATTACAAAGAGTTCTTTTCTCAGCATTCTTAGGAATGCCAGTATTATTATTCCCCATTTTACTGATAAGGAAACTGAGGCCCAAAGAGATCAAATAGCTTGGGAAAAGTCTCGGAGCTGATTTAGTCAGATTTTCTGATGCTCAGGGCAGGTTTCAGTCCCAGACTTTCTTTTCTCCCTCCCCCTCTTCTCTTTTTTTCTCAGGTCTCCAGCCCTCTCCTCTTGTGTTCATTCCCTTTCCCCTCCTCAGCCTCCCTGACCTGGCATCAGGGGCCACTCTCCAAAGTCTGAGGACTTGGCCTCCTTTCCCTCCCCCTCAGGAGCAGGGAGGTTGGGCCCCTCTGTAGAGCTGGGACTTTTCAGGTGGACTTCCCCTTACCCAGCCAGACCTCGTTCTGGGGGCCCCTGCACCAACATGCGCTGCCCATATTAAAGCAATTATAGAAATAGAAGCCAGCTTAATTAATGATTGTCCTCCCACGGTGGGAGCGTTAGGCACATTTATCAAGTCCTGACTGTGTGCCAAGCACCTCGAGAAGCACTGGGGCTAGGAAGAAAGGCACAAATCCAGTGTCTGCTCTCAAGGAATAATAACCAGACCTTAGTGCTACACAGTGCCAGGAGGCTGGCGATGGTCTGTCTGGCAGTATTTGTACGTTCTAATGGGGGAGGGCAGAAGGGGTCTGAAGGCCTCTTTATGGCTAAGGTCAACAAGGAGATGGCCAAGGACTTTGCTCTTGGGCACTTTGCCAAAGATCCACAACTCCCACAAAAAGCCCCTGGCCCCAGGGAGCTTACATTCTGCCAGGGCTGAAGAGTACAGAGTCAAGGAGGCCAGGTGGTGGTGGTGGTGGTGGTGGAGGTGGGGAATCATGGACTGAATGGGGGGAGAGAACTTCCTGGATTATGAAGCCCCACCCCACGCCTTCATTGTACAGAAAAGGGAAGTGTTTCTAATAGGGAGAAGAAGTAACTTGGCCGGCTGGGGAGAGTGGCCAAGTCAGGATTCAGACCCAGGTCATTTGACTCCCAAGCCAACAGTCCTTATGAGCTGGTGTAGGCATTCACTGAAAAGCTTAGAAATCCTGAATTAATTGATAGATTTCGAATGGCAGTATTTTAAGCAAGTAGAGTGGATTGAGTATTGACCTTGGAGACAGGAAGATCTGGGTTTGAGGCCTACCTCTGACAAATACTGGCTGGGTCTTCCTAGGCAGATCACTCTGCTTCTCAGAGCTGTAAGCCCCTGGTGTCAAACTCATTCAGAAAGGAGAGCCACTGACTGCCACCAAAGGCTCCCTGCTGTGCACATTGTCTCAACACTATCTGTGTTCTACTGCCATTGTCTTTATTTCCCAATTATACGTTAATGTGGCTCAGCAGGTCTGCCCTAGGTAAGCCTCTAAGGCCAGAGCTGGCAGAGAAGGTGCCAGTTGGGTTGGTACAAGATAGTTCCTCCTCTGAAATTCCCTTTACTGGTTAAAACCCAAACCATGCTCAAGTAGTGAGAGACCACACGGCTTAATGGCCAAAAGGAGTCAGGAGGACTAGCCTCAGGTTCGTCATCTGTAACATGAGGGGGTTAGACTGGGGTAGCCCTGAGGTTGCTGCCAGCTCTGAATCTGTGACCCTCGGACCCTCATGCAAATTCTCCTGGCTCTGCAGTGCTGGGCTAACTAGGTAATCTCTCCATGCCTCCCTTTCCTCATTGGTAAAAGGAAGGATGAATGTGAAGTCCCCTCCCATCCGTAAAGAGTCAGACTGAGAGTTGAGGGAACTAGATTGCAGTCCTGGCTCTGCCCCTTCCCACTCTGTGACCTTGGCCATTTTTCTGAGCTGCAGTTTCCTCATCTGTAAAATGACCATCATCATGCTCTCCTTCAGAGTACCCAAAGAGCTAGGTGGCTCCCTGGCTTCCGGAGCCTGCAGGTGTCCTGGCGTGGCTTACTGAGCACCAAGGATCGCTGGCCTCTGGAGGCCCAGTTTCCAAAGGAGCCAGCAGGTGTGGGCTGTTTGTTTCTTTCCCCACCCCAGCCTCTTTAAGCCTCATTCATCGAAGGTAATGCCTGCTGCTTCTAGCTTCTTGATTCGGTGAGCCAGTGGGCAAAGCCAGAGGTTTTTAGCTGCTTGCCTTTGAAAGGGAAAACATGACCAGCTCGGCGACTCCCAACAAGAACACAGTTTCTGGAAGGGTGCAAAAAATGCTGTCTTTCCAGTTTGGGGGGTGATCACAGCGGAAGCAAAAGTAGGCTGCTTTGTGCTGAAGCCAAATGCTCTTCCTTTCCAGCAGTGTTCCTCCATGTCTGTGTGCTCAGCTCCATCCCCACTGCTGGGCTGGGCCTCCAGGCAGGCCAGCCTCCCTGGGGTCCCACTGAGGGACTTCACTCCCCTTCTACGTCACTTTGGGGCCTGTCCCACTCTTCCTGACCCCGTTTCTTGGTTTGCTTGGCAGAGATACTGGAGCGGTTGGCCATTTCCTTCTCTGGCTCATTTTACAGATGAGGAAATTGAGGTAAACAGGGTGAAGTGACTTGCCCAGGGTCACACAGCTAATACGTGTCTGAGGCCAGATTTGAACTCGGGAGGATGAGTCTCCCTGACTCCAGGTCTGGCGCTCTGTGCACTACATGTAGGAGCCTAGTTTTAGAGCTGGAAGGGACCTCAGAAGTCATGGTGTCCATCTCTAATCATTCATTCATTTACTTCTTAAGCTTTTGTTTTTTAATATTCCTACTGTGTAATGGAGAGAGTGGTGGGGAGGGGGAAGGAGCAAGCATTTCTACAACGCCTGCTGTGTGCCGGGCACTGTACTAAATGCCCTATCTCATGTATTCCTCACACCAACTTCATGAAGGGGGCATTGTCATGATCCCCATTTTACGGCTGAGGAGACCGAGGCAGGCAGAAGTTCAGTGGCATCACCGCTAGTACGTGTCTGAGTGTAGCCTGGATTTCAGGCCCAGCACGCCGACTGTGAGTCAGGAAAACATATCAGAGCCCACCTCTGACACTAGTGCAAGTCCCCAGTGAAATGATTTTCTCTAAGTCCCAGCTTCTCTGTGAAATGGGGATAATAGCACCTGCCTCCCAAGGTTGTCTTAAGAAATCTGGACCCTGGGAATAGGTAGGAGGAGAGGGTACGCGTCCGTGTCCAGCTTGCCTAGCCCCTTGCCATGGGTGAGACCCGGCCTCTGGCCTCGGGGCTTTACAAGAGTAGGGAAGGGCTGACTGACCCAGGGAGTCCAGAGCAGAAGCCTCAAGGTGCTTCCCTAGGCTTGTCTGTTGATGGAGCTACCTGGCTTTGTCTTGTTCTCTTCTCTATTGGAAGATGTCATTTGGAAGAAGGATTTGGCTTATTTTGGTAGACTCTGGAAGCAGGACCAGGAGCCTGGAGGGGAAGCTTCTTTGTGGCAGATTTAGGGTTGATGTCAGAAATCAGTTGTGAAATCTTAGAATTGCTGAGAAGCTGAATAACTGCCTTTTAAAGTAGTGAGTTGCCTAACCTTGGAGGCGGGCAAGTAGAAAGTGGAGGGTCCCTTTTTGGCCATACTGTACAGGGCCTTTCTGTAAAGACACGGGCTGGCCTAGATGGTCTCTGGGGTCCCTTCCAATGGTAGCTTTCTGTGATAGAAGAAATGAATACAGGTCTGTGCCCTTCAAATGGGAATGAAGCAATGCCTCAAAACACTGGAAAGGGCTGAGTTCAGCTGAGGGGAGCCGGGTTATTAATGCCTTCACTTGCTGTCTATCCTGTGCTGCTCCACTCAGAGGCTGCTCCTTCCAGGAAGCCTTTCCGGATTGGTTGGATGATTTAGAAAAGGGCCTTAAAGTACTCTCTTCACGGTAGCCTCTGGTACGATTTACCTCGATTTTGACTGATCAGGACTGGCGTGTTGGCAGGGATGACTGTCAGCCAGCACCAGAGCACTGGGGATCTCAGCAGGAGGAGCAGACCCCCTGGAGGACAAAGGGCAGGACGGGCAGGTGTGGAGGGGTGACCATCTGTCTCACTGGAAGGAAATTCCAAATACCTTTGAGGTATTTGTGCACTGGGCCTTAGGACCATAGGATGGCAGAACTGAAGGGACCTTCCAATCCAATGAAGAAACTGAGGCTCAAGAGGACAGATGACTTCCCCAAGGGCTCTTTTGACAAAGCGTCGGAGAAATGTAGGGTCAGGTGACTGGGCAGTTAATACAGTGGTTCAACAGTGCAACCAGATAGGACCCCAGCACTTGTGTCTATCTGCTCAGCAGACCTGCATGAGATGTTTCCTCAGAAGGGGGTCTCCATTGGAGTGCCCCAGGGCTCTGCTGTGATTCAGGTAAGGCCATTGATGTGAGCTTCTTACACTTTCAGATGACCCACATTGGGTGACCAAGTTGGTATCCAGAGATTTTTACAGTTGAGAACACTGGGTTCAATCTAATTCAAAGACATTGCATTTGGGTAAGTGTAAACTTTAATACTGAACCCAGTTTGGAAAAAAACGAACATCACAAGTGCATGATGAGAAAGGCTGACTGGGTGACTATTTGTCCGCAAGAGATCTGAGGCTTTTATCTCAGAAAAAAGGAACCAAAAACCTGATCAAAAAACTCCCAGTCCTGCAGTTACAAGGACAAAACTCACTCACAAAGCAAACACACTGAGTGATAACAGAGTCCCCAAAAGACTGCATTAGAAATTAACAGGGCCCCTGACTAGGATTAAAGTGGTGATGGACCCCTGTGCGGTCTGCCCTGGTCAGATCACACTCTGGAGCATTGTCCTTTATTTCCTGGCATGACGTTTTAGGAAGAAGCTTCCTGCACAGAGGAAGATGTAGACCTAGTGACCCAGCATATGATGTTAAATCAAAGTTTTACTGCAGATAGAAAGTTACATCAAGGGGCAAGGCTCCTCTTCAGCCATGGGGAGATGAGAATTCAGGGGTCCTTAGGAAGAGAACTTGTATTTCATTTAATTAAAATGAAATTGAATTGAAAAACGAGGAGATTGAGTTACCTGGTTTTCAGTGTCTTTGCCTAATTGGTCTTGATTCCTATTTCCGAGGGAACATCTGGGGCCAGGCTTGGCCCCCAGCCAGGATCTGTTCTGTAGAAGTTAATCGTGTTGGGTGAGGTTCATGGGGAAAGTGTGCACAGATGGTCAGGAACTCCCAAGACCAGCTCCTCTGGCTGCTGGGGGCTCAACGAAAGTTCATGAGAACAGTGACTTGGGATGGAGCGTGAATGATGGATACGGGGCTCACTGGGAGCAGCTGTTTGGGGTGGGGGAGGAAGGAGGAGGAATTAGAAGCAGCAAATCACCAGCCTCCGGAAGTGCCCCACCCCAGCCCCCCTCCCATCCTCCCACCTGGGGGTGGCCTGTGGTGATGGAGCAGGAGCCCTGAACTTGAGGGCGCCTGTGTTTTCAGTTTCCTCATTCATAAAATTGGGGGTGGGAGGAGGGAAATTATCAACACTGTTTCCTGCGTCCATTGTATCCTCCCTCCAGCTCTCAAAGTCATCTTCCTAAGGTGCAGATCTGATTCTATTGCAGCCTTGCTTCAAAGTCTTTAGTGGCTCCCTCTTGCTTTTAGGATGAGATACATACTGCGTAACCTGGCTGGCCATTACCGGACCACTGGCCTCCCACTCCTCTGTCCAACATCACTTCCTACCATTGCCATTCACACACTTGTGTTCTAGAAGCTTCTTGAACTGGATTGTCCATCTCCTACCTACATGCATTTGCAAAGGCTGTGCCCAGGCCTGGAATGCCCTCCTTTGTCATCCGTTGTCTCTCACAGTTCTTATGTTTTTTTGAGGCTCCATTCAGGTGCCCCCTTCTCTGGGAAGCCCATTCCAATCTCCCCAGTTTTCCTTGCACTGTTTGTGGGCCCTGGGAGGCACAAGTCTCCTCTCTGTCTGTCAGCCTCTCTTTTGGTCTTGGGCTGTTACATTCAGGAGTGATTTGCCAAGTTGAAAAAACCATCACCTTTCCGAGCCAGAGCTAGAACCAAAGTTTCTGAATCTGGGGCCAGGCCTATGCACGCACAGCCAGTTGGCTCAGGGCTGTCAGATGTGGTTGGCCTGGTTTGGTGGGGCTGGCTAGTTTTCCTTTGCTGTGCATGTCATGATATTCAAACAGCTGAAAAGTCATTTATGGTTGGGGCTCAATGAGCTCTAAGTCAGGAGGCCCTGGGTTCAAGTCTTGCCTTGGACACCCATGGGCCCCAGGTAGCTCTAATTCTGAGTCACAGAGGATCTGTTGTGCATCAACCCAGGGAGTTTCCTCAGCAGCGACTCTGGCTGCCTTGTACCTGGAACCAGATGCTTCATCTCCAGACTCAAGGCATTTTCACTGGCTGTTCTTGGTGCCTGGAATTCTCTCGTTCCTCATCTCCCTCTCCTGGCTTCCTTCAAGTCCCAGCTAAAGGCCCACAGGCCAGACCTCCACTGCCGACATACCAGATAGACAGACAATGATTGCCCCGAGAAGCTCATCCTCTGCTCTACTGTGGAGTCCAGTCAAATGACTCTCCAATCACTAATTGGATACCTCCACTAATCAGGAACTCACCACCTGACCAGACATCTCATTTTACTTTTGAATGGCTCTCATTCTTAGGAAGTTTGTTTGTTTTCCTGATTTAGAACTTATATCTTCCTCTTCAGGGCATCTCCCTCATTGCCCCCAGTCCTAAACTAGCAAAGCTAATCTTTCTTCTATATGAGTGACCAAACAAACTGCCATACTTTAACTCTTTTTTCTTGTCCCTTAAAAAACAATCCTTAGAGATCTAATTGTTAATGGTGGGATCATAGAGGAAGGAATTGTGTGATGATGGATAGCATGCTGGAATGGAAGGGAGGAGGTCTTGGATTCAAATCCTGTCTCTGGCACCTTTTAGCTAAGTGACACTCCCCATCTCTGGGCCTCAGTTTCCTCAGATGTAACATGAGGGAGTTGATCTTGATGGAAGATCCATCTGAATGGACCGTCCTTTGTCCCCAGGGGTGATGACATTCAATTTTTCTGCTTTGCTCTTGCAGCCTCTCCGCTCCTGCTGTTTGCCAACCGCCGGGACGTGAGGCTGGTGGATGCTGGCGGAGCCAAGCTGGAGTCTAGCATTGTGGTGAGCGGCCTGGAGGACGCGGCAGCGGTGGACTTCCAGTTCTCCCAGGGTGTCATTTACTGGACGGATGTGAGTGAAGAAGCCATCAAGCAGACGTACTTTAACCAGTCGGGGGGCACGGTGCAGAACGTCATCATCTCCGGCCTGGTGTCCCCCGATGGCTTGGCGTGTGATTGGATCGGGAGGAAGCTGTACTGGACGGACTCGGAGACGAATCGAATTGAGGTGGCCAATCTCAACGGAACCTCCAGAAAAGTCCTTTTCTGGCAAGATCTGGACCAGCCCCGGGCCATCGCCCTGGACCCCGCTCACGGGTGAGTAGTGCTCCTGCTTTCTGGCGGCCACTGAGCCGCCAGTGGCCTTCCTTCTTGGGTTGACATGGAAACAGAGTTGAGAGGACAGGTGGGGGGGCAGGAACGCGCCTGGCCTGCCTGGTTTCTGCTGTGGCCTCATTCTCTAGATTGAATTTGTCTTGTTTATCAGGCCATCGCACACCTGCACATGTCATTTTGCTGCCAGCCATAACTTGGAGCTGGAAAGCATCTCTGCGTTGTGTAGAATGGACTTGACATCCAGGCCCTTTGAAGGGCCTTAGATATTGCTTATAAAAAAGATGGACTTCTGCAGTGTTCTCAGTACAACTGGATACATGGAAAATGGGTAGCAATGTTGATTTTGTTTGGTGGTGGGATCTCAACCTGTGATCTCATCAATGATGGGACCTGTCAGTATGGAAATTCCTTCCACTAAAGTAGACTGGTAGACTCTTGTAGCTTACAGTATTCAAGTGTTGCCTGTGGGCTATTGATGTGTAAAGTCATTTGCCCAGGGTCAGAGCCTTTATGTGTCTGAAATGGGACTTGAACTCTGGTCTTCCTGACCTAATTCAGGTCACATAGCCAGTAATATCAATAATACATGTTAAATAATTAAATAATATATAAATAATAACTCCCTTGCCTGGAGCTCATACCTCTACTATCCTCACAGCATCCCTGTGGGAGGGAGAAGTCCCAGAGTCATAGATTCAGAACTGGAAAGGACGTCAGAAATGGAGAGGCATTATTATCCCCATTTTACAGATAGCATAACTGAGTCTCAGAGAAGTGAAATGACTGACCCACAGTCATGCAGCTAGGCAGTGTCAGAGCTGATTTTGGGGCCCTACACTGAGGCCAGCAGTGCTCTTGACCCTGTGCATCTTCTCATCTGAAGTCAGGGCTCGAATGTGGAAGTTAACAGAAGATGAGTTCCTTAGTAAGTCTAGGAGGAAAACACCCTGGCCTTTAAAAAAGAAAATAGAGACTCCTCTATACACGTCCCAGGGAGCCCTCAGGTGGTTCAGTGTCCTTGTTTACAAGGAGGAGACAGAGCTAAGGCCGTGAGCTGGGAAGGGCCGTCCTCATTTCCACGGCTGCTTCCCAAAGTTTGAGTGATGTGCGAGGTGTCAGTGCTAGATACGGGGTCATACAGGCTTCCCTGAGAGCCGGGGACAGTCATGTTCTTTAGAGGGAGTGGTGAGGGCTCAGGCCTGAAGCTGAAGGGGACCCCACCAAGATCACACTCCTGCTAAGGAGCCAGGACCAGGGACTCCATATAGTTACTGTTGTTGCTGTGACTCTGCCTGGAGGCAGGATGCTGGAGGTAAGCAGCTCTGCTGGGTAAGCGCTCCGCCTCCCAGGGTGACTACTTTTGAAGGACGTGACTTCTTTGGATGCATGAATCCCACTAAATGTGTGCAGTTCATTTTTACAGTGCATCTCTTTCTGCTCTGCTCTTAATTGGTGAGCAGGTCTTCCAGACTAGCTTGGGAGCTCCTCAGGGATGGAGACTGGGTCTTCTTTGTCTGTGCTCGGCCCTCACCCTTCCCTAGTGTGGAACAGTCTTGAGTGCTTGTCAGATGCAGCGGTTATGGCTATGAGAGGCAGGATAGGCCAGTGGAGACCTGGGTTCAAGTGCCTCCTTTGACTGTGCTAATTGTATGACTATAGACAATGTTTCTGGTCCCCCATGTCTTCCAAGGATCGTTGATTAAATCAAGATGGGCCATTAGAAGGCCTCCTTTCCCATCCTCTTTATTTTACAGACGTTAAAGAGGTTGAATGTAGGGGCGGCCAGGTAGCACAGCGAGTAAGAGCACCGGGCTCCAGTGTCGGGATGACCTGGGGATTGAATCCAGGCTTAAACACTTAGCACCCACCCAGAAACACCTGGCCGTGTAACCTTGAGCAAGTTACTTAACCCCAATTGCTTAGGGGTGGCCAGGTGGCTCAGTGAGTAAGAGCACCGGCCCCAGTGTCGGGATGACCTGGGGATCAAATCTGGGCTCAGATACTTAGCACCACACTCAGAAATAACTGGCCGTGTAACCTTGAGCAGGTTTGACCTGATTGCTAAAAAAAAAAAAAAGAGGTTGAGTGTACAGGCCATGAGTGACAGAGCTTGGATTTAAACCCGGTTCTCAGAGTCCAGCAGCTTCCTTCCTGCTCACTGCCCCACACTTCCTTAGCTTTCAAATGATGGTAGTGATGGTGATGATAGGTGGACTTTCAGACATTAAGTGTCACAGTAATTCTTTGAGGTAGGCAATGTTATTTATCCCCACTCTCCAGCAAAAGAATCCGAGGGTCCGAGACATTAGGTGACTCGCCTGTGGTCAAACAGTTCAGGTCTTCCTGACCCCAAGTCGAATGTTGTACCCACTAAACCATGGCAGTGCTTTGTACTTTGGTGTTCTGAATGTCACTATTTTGGGGCAGCCCAACTCTCCCCAGGCTCTTTCTTTAGGTTGCGTCTGGTTTGCTTACCCCACCTGGTGAGGATGATTCTCCAGAATAGTAACCATGAAGCCATAACTCCATTCTCTTGGAGTCCTAGAGATGACCCAGGGCTGAGGGAAGCATTCATAATACTTAATACTGTGGCATCTGAGCACCCACCAGCATGCTTCCCATTTGCACAGATCACAATAATACCGTGGACTCTTAAACATAAACATTTACTAAACGTGGAGGCAAAAGCAACATTTACTCAGTAAAAGGCAGAAACAGGGTTAAGAAAAATCTAACAGCTCTTAAACCTCAGTCAGATTTTCTCTGCAATGCATACAATACCCATGGGGAAGGGAGCACACACAGTCAGGAGGTAAGGAAATGGGGAAACATCCCCAGCAAGTAATGACTCCGCACTGCTGACTTTGATGTCTGTGATCTCTTTAGGGAACCATCTGTACTATTAGTGACTTGCTGGGATGTCAGCCTGCTGAAGTCAGTCTCTTTTAACACACAGCCACCCTTGGCAGTACACTGAGTGTTACACTTTTTCAGTGATAAGCAGTTGCCTTAAGCCTGAAAACTGCCAAGCTCTTCAGATCTGCTCAGGGCCTCTGAGAAGTTTCTCCCACTCAAACAAACAGCAAAGGATTCTGCTTTTTCCATTAATCTCCCAGCAAAGTCATGCCTCTGCTCCAACCAGCACAGCTCACAGCAGAGTAAAGCTTGTCTTTCCTTCTCAATTTCTCCCTCTCAAACCAGAGAGGATGAGAAAGGGTGGCAGAAACAAACCCTTTCGAGGTTTCTTTCCCTCTGACTATAGATGTTGTCTGCAGCCGGTCCACTATCAGTAAAGCAATGCTTCCTTTCTCATCCCCATGGCTTCCAGAAAAAGTATCTGCAGAGCCTGCCTGTCAGTCCTCTGGGGCTAAGCAGAACAAATCTAATTTATTTTCTATGTCTTTCATTTATGGAAAGACTGCTAGCATGTCCCCCTTCTTTTCTCCAGGTTGAACATTCCCAGTTTGCTTCCTTTACTGTGCTATGGCATGAAAGGTACACACACTGCTCTCCTAATCAGAAAATTTCCGGTGCAATGTGCCCTCACTTTGTGTCATGGGGATTCACAGTCATAGTTTGGGTTTTCTGGGTAGTGTCAGGATTAAAGCAGCCAAGCTGCAGGAAATCACCACTAGACATTAACATAGGGAGGCTGTCTCCTGAAATCCCAGCACTGCTGACTGTGATTACAGTCCACAGCCTTTCCCTTCTGCTCTTTTAATCACACCTGGGTTTTAAAAGGAATTATTTCCTGGGATGTCTGCAGCTGCATTTTCCCGAGTCCTTAGGAGATAGAAATGTTTTCCCAGGGAAACCAGTCTCTAGGGATTCTTTTCATGAACTCTTACACAGACCAGAAAGTTGGCTGCTTAAATTTTTTTTTAACTTTTTTATGGTAATTTTTATATCATCATGTTTATATCCCTCCTTACTCCTCTACCCATGAGCCATCCTTTGTAGTGAAGATTGAAAAAGAGAGGGAAAAAAGGAGTTTAGCTACATCAGCCAACGCCTGACAGTACATGCACTATTCCATACCCACAGTCCCCCACTTCTGTTGTGGAGAGGGGAGAGGTGTACATTGTCTCAGCTAAGTCGGTTGTTTATTTGGAGATAGGAAAAGACAAGAGGATAAGGGCTTTGTGGTAGCCACTTAAACATAGGATTCTCACCACTCAAACCTCCTGGTACTGCCTACCACAACGGTGTAATTCACTGGTTTCTGATGTGAGTGGGGAGCGCCATGTAGCTTACTACCTCTCTGGGCTTGCTTGGGTCATTCTAGCTCCATTTCTCATCATTAGGCATTTGGAAGGACTGTATATGCAGTGGGGTAGGGGAACAGTGGAGCATTATTGAATGGAAATGAGATGGCTTGAATCATTTCCTTTAGGGTTCAGTTTTTCTGAGATCAGAATAGCTCAGGACTATGTGTTGCTCCAAACCCCAGTAAATAAGTGAAAATTCTGCAGACCTATATCATCTTTTCCTGTAGAAATAAAAATTTCTAGAACCCTTATGGCAGCTCCAAATACCCATCGGTGGTAGTTGTGTCCTGCTTAGAAGGCCCTCTCAGCTTGCCTTTTTTTGTCTTTGGGAAATAGAGGCAATATTACTTTAAAGTCTAATCCTTTTACATTTGTGTGGTGCATCACTGCCCTTTAAATTTTGACTAGGGACTTTACTTTTCAAACTGTTTGGGGTTAATTTTTTAAAATTTGAGTCATGGGATTCTGAAGTCTGACGTTTCAAAAGTTGCCTTTGCAGGGTTGATGAATGATTTGTACCTCTGAGGTTTGAGAAATTTTATCTGGCCTTACTTGGTGGTAACTTCAATCCTCATAACTCTGGCGCCATGGGGAAAGGAGCCTTTGACTTCAAATCCTGGTGCTGTTTTTGAATTATTTCTGCTCTTTGAAATGGGGCCATTGAGATTTTTGGAATAATTGAAATGCTCGAAGAAGCTTTGATTCTCCTCTCTCTAATTGTCTCTAAAATCTTCTGATTGTGTATTCAGATCATGTCAGGAGCTGAGTTGGTGCAATGAAAAGAACATGGGATTGGGGTCAGAGACAGGGCCTGGGTTCAAATACTGGTTGTCCTCCATGACCTCTGTGATTTTGGACAAGAATCTTCCTTTCTCTGGGTTGCAATTTTCTCAACTGGAAAAGGAAGGGGTTGGGCAAGATGGCCTCCAAAGACCTTCTAGGTCTTGATGGACGATCCAGGGATCTGAATTTGGGAAAGACTTTGGAATATTCCTTTGGCTCCACGGCCATTATAAAGGTATCTTAGCCGGCAGCTCTTTCGTGGCTTTGCTGAGGCAAGCACAATAAATTACAGGCAGTAAGCAATTTGACATGACCGAATAGGTCTTTAACCATGTATTAAAAGGAATTGCCATTGATTGATTGAATTAAGTACAGTCACAGTTAAGCTGTTCAAAGCATACTCCCCACAACATCCATGCAGGGGAAGGGAGTGTGATAATTGTCATTCTTATTTTAATAGATGGGAAATGGAGGCCCAGAGAGATCAAAGGCCTGGGTTCAAATCCTGCCATGCCCGATTATGAGCTGTGTGATTCTGGCCAAATCGCCAAACCTCTCCGTGCCTCAGTTTCTCTATCTGTATCATGAGGAACCAGAATTATATTGCCTTGAAGGTCCTTTCCATGTTTAAATCTATGATTCCAGGAGGTTCTTGACTGAAGGAATTGTCTTACTCGTGGTCACACAGTCATTATTTATCAGAGTCAGGACTTGAACCCGGATCTTGCTGTCTCAAGCTTTCCTACCCTCATCCCTAGTCCCAGAATGTCAGAGCTGAAAAGAACCTCAGGAGTCTTGGAATACGACTCCTTTCTGAATTCTAAGGATTCCTTCAGCAGTAGCCTGCACAAGAGGCCGTCTTTCAGTGATGGGGAACTCCCCAGGCAGCTCAGTCCCTTTGGGCTAGCTCTGGTCATGGAGGTTTTCTCTACATCCAGCTGAAAACTGCTGATCTACATGTCCCTTCCCTTGTTCCTTGCCCCGTGTTCCACCTTCTGGGTCTGAGCAGAGCCAGGCTAACCATTGGCCCTTCCCATTTTCCAGGGCTCTGTGAAAATCACGTGTGAATGGCTGACTTGTCCACTGATGAGGGGGCCTCTCTCTTTTAATGCAAAAAAATCTGAAGGTGACAGATATTTTTCTAATTAAAAATACATTTACTATTTAAAAAAATAGTAAATGCATGGCCTTGGGCCAGTCATTTCTTTTCTGTGGGCCTCAGTTTCCTCCTGTGTACAAGAAAGATGTTGAACTAGTCCAACCCCTGGGATCAATCCCAGCTCAGAACTGGACAGTGGTTGGCACAGTCGGGGGTGGGGTGGGGCTGATGGGGGAGCATGGGGCCCCACCCACCTAAGCAAGCTCCTCTGGTGCCTGGCCTCGGCGCTTCTCCTCACTTCTCTGCTTTCTGAAATCTAGCTGGATCTTGTCGAGTCTTGTGCACGCAACAATCCCATTCTCAGGGACGTTCTTTAGGGAGCTTGAGAAAGGAGAGGGCTGGTCCAGGGCCTTGGGATAGAATCCTCACAGGAGTTAGAGCTAGAATCTGTATAGCTGGTGTTTGAAAGCACTTTACAAAGGTTCTCATTCGATCACTTTTGTGAGCTATGCACTGTTTGTTCCCCCTGAATTTACAGATGAGGAAACTGAGTCACATAGAGGTTGAGACTCACCTAGAGTCACAGAGCCCGTGAGTGTCTGAGGCAGGATTTGAACTCACGTCTTTTCCTGACTCCAAGTCCAACACTCTTGATTTCTGCCCCCACCTACCCAAAAGATCCTTTTCCTCTTGATGTTTGGTAGGTAGGCTGGAAGCACTTAGCCAGTGCAGTATGCTCCTGTATGAGGAATCATGCCTTGCCTGGGGGCACCACCCATCCTGACCTGCACACCTCAGCCCGCCTCCCCCTGCACCTCACATCTGGGCATAGGTTGCTCACTGAACTAGGTAAATGACATATGTTTGATTGATTAAAGTAAGACGTTAACCCTTTTTGAGTTGCTTTCCTTTAGAAAAGCAGATCAAGGAACCTGTGCTAGCAGCCATCCTGGGTGTGCTGCACTGATTCAGGCATCAGCTTCTGTCTGAAGCCTTCCCAGGACCCCTCTGGTTGTAAGGGCCTGGCACTGTGTTCTTTCCCAGTAGAATGCTGGTTTCTTGAAGGCAGGGAGTGTTTTGTTTTTGTCCCACTGGCACACAGGGCTTGGTGCCTAGTAGGCACATGAATGTGCGTTCTGGCTTAGTATCCTTGGGAGACAACAGTGTTCCCAAAGCCAAGGTCAGGGAGGGGTGGAGCTCCCACAGCCTCCTCCTCCAGGGGGCCTTCCATGATCTCCCCAAGCCTGCCACACTGATGATGCCCTTTCCTATCAGGGCATCCAGGGCCTCATCTTTCCCATCTCCTCCTCTGTGTTTCTGCCATGCATTCCTGTGAGCTCAGCCAGGGAAGGAACCATGTCTCAGCTAACGCTGGCCTCTTCCCCCAGTACTTTGTACCTAGGAGGCATTTAATAAATCTCTGTTCTTTGCAGAAGGCGGGGTGTGGTCAGCAGAGCCAGCTGTCCACAGGAGGGGGGCTCCTCAGTTGGGCCTACCTGGAGCTGTGTCTCTGGGACAGGGGAAGGGGCAGGGAGGCTTCCTTCTCACCCATGACAGAGAATACCCAAGAACTTAGTGAAGTGGGAAAGTGGGCTTTTGCCATTAAACTTTTGCACACACGGAGAACTTTCCAAGCCTTCTGCCAAAGCAAATACATTAGAGTCTCGTTACTGTAATGTTCTCCCGTCCCTTTCCAAGACCTGGTGAGAGCTGAGGCCGACTTTGGCTGAAGCTGTCCCTGGGGCAAGAGGAGATTTCAGGGCAGAAATTCCCTCCTTCTTGAAAGCAATAAAGAGATGTCTCTTCTCTATACTTTCTGGTTCCCCTTCACTCTCCCGGCCTTTACCCACAGCCTTGGACCGCTGGCCATGAGCTGTCAGGGGGTCAGTCTGGATTGGTAACATGAAACATTTGTGCTGGAGGGCCCCAGTAAGAACAAAACATGCCCTGATTTCAGAAAATCTAATCCTGACCCATGTTTGGTTTCCTGTCTTTGGCAATTTCCTTCCCTCCTGCATGTTTGCTGCTGCGGGAGAATGCAGGGGGAAGGGAGGGATCTCAGTTCATAGAGATCAAGCTGGAATTCCCTTAGAGATCATCTAGTCCAGGTTTCCCGTTTCACAGATGAGGATACTGAGGCCCAGAGGTGATGTGAGTTGCCCAGGGGAAAGGGGAAAGGTTTCCATTGAACTATTGACGCTTCTCAGGCGGGAGCCCCTTTCTTTTGCTCCCTGAATCATAGCATGTTGCCCATTAGCAAACACTTGCTGAGCCCCGTGGGTGCATAGAAGGCATATGCAGGGTAATCCTGCTTTCCTGGAGCTTGGAGTCTGATTAGGCATAGGGAACAGACAGTAAAGGATCCTGGGCCATCTGTGCCCTTTCAGTGGTGAGATCAGTAAGTGAGTTCTGATCTCTGCGGAGGAAGCCAATGCTATGGCCTGGGGCGGGGGCTCTGGGAAGGCTGGGAGGACAAAAGGAGGGACTCACTGGGATCACAGGATCTGCGAAGGAATGTTTTGTAGTTGTTTAGTCGTATCCAACGCTCCATGACCCCATTTGGGGTTTCCTTGGCAGAGACACTGGACGAGTTTGCTATTTCCTTCTTCAGCTCGTTTTACAGATGAGGAAACTGAGGCAAATTGCGTGACATGACTTTCCCAGGGTCACACAGCCAGTAAGTGTCTGAGACTGGATTTGACTCTAGACCCAGTGCTCTATCCTCTGTACCATCTACTGCTCCAGAAGAGACCTTAGTGACCATTTAATCCGACTTCTTCCATTTTATTTATCTTTAAAAATAAGCTCTATTAACACATTCTGCCTTTATATACCAGTCCTTTCTGAAAATACACACTCCCCTCCTCCTGTCTCTCCAGGTGAGTCCTCTCTACTAGCAACAAAAAACAGGTTAGCAAAGTTATGCCCTGCAGTCACCTCTCCTGCCTGGGAAGATGACCATGAACACTGTGATCTCCCACCTCCTGGTGAGAGGAGGCAGGTGTGCGTCTTGTTGTCTGCTCTCTGGGACCTCTCAGGAGACTGCAGCCTGGGAGGCTCCCTTCTGCACTGACATTGCTGTAGTCTGTGTACATTGTGTTTCTCTCTTCTTGGTTCTACTTACTCCTCCCTGCATCAGCTCATGCACTCTTCCTACGATTCTCTGATTTCCTCATAGTCATGCTTCAGTAATTTACAGGTAAAGAGCTGAGACAGAGAGAGAGTAAGCCCCTTGCCCTGTCCTCTTCTGCTCACCAGCAGGGTGCTCAGTACAGGCGTATCTAAGAGATATTCCAGATTTAGCTCTAGACCAGCTCCCTAAAGAAGCTACCGCAGTCGAGCAAGTCACAGGATTTCCTACTACATATTTACATTGTGCTGTAGTCTCTTCAGTGTGCAACTATATTATGTATTAAAAAACAGTGTACATACCTTAATTAAAAATACTTTCTGAGGCGGCCAGGTAGCACGGCGAGTAAGAGCACCGGCTCCAGTGTTGAGATGACCTGGATATCGAATCCCGGGCTCAGACACTTAGCACCCACCCAGAAACACCTGGCCTTGTAACTTCAGCAAGTTACTTAACCCCAATTGCTTAGGGGCGGCCAGGTGGCTCAGCGAGTAAGAGCACGGGCTCCAGTGTCAGGATGACCTGGATTGAATCCTGGGCTTGGACACTCAGCACCACACCCAGAAATAACTGGCCTTGTAACCTTGAGCAAGTTACTTAACCCCAATTGCTTTAAAAAAAAAAACAAAACTTTCTTATGGGGAGGCTAGGTGGCGCAGTGAATAGAGCACCAGCCCTGCAGTCAGGAGGACCTGAGTTCAAATGCGACCTCAGATACATAACACAAAAACCAGCCATGTTACCTTGGGCAAGTCACTTAACCCCAATTGCCCTCCAAAAAGCAAAAAAAAAAAAAAATACTTTCTTGCTAAAAAGTGCTAACCATTATCTAAGCCTTCTGAGAGTATGACCTTTTTGCTGGGGGAGAGTCTTGCCCTGATGTCGATGGCTGCTGACTGATGGGGGGGAGGGGTGGCTGTGGCAGTTTCTTAAAATAAAGCAACAATCAAGGGTGCTGCATCGAGCTACTTTTCCTTTCACGAAAGATTTCTCTTGAGCATGTAGTGTTATTTGATAGCATTTCACCCCCAGGAGAGCTTCTTTCAAAATTGGGGTCAGTCCTTTCCAACCCTCCCACTGCTTTACCTACTAAGTTTCTGTAATATTCTTCAATATTGTTGTGTCTCTGGGAATAGGAAGGCCCAGGGCCAGGGGAGAGATGGGTAACGGTTGTTTGGTTTGTGGCGTCCCCAAAGAAGGACAACAGTAACATCAAAGACCACAGATCCCAGATCAGCAGAGCAGATAGAATAGTCATGAAAATGTTTGAAATATAGTGAGAATGACCAAAATGGTACCCAGAGATATGATGTGAGCACATGGCGCTGACAGACTTGCTCTGTGCAGGGTAGCCATAAACCTTCAATTTGTACAAACCTTTCCATGCCTTTTCCCCCCAAAATCTGTGAAGTGCAATAAAGCAAAGTTCAGTAAAATGAGGTGTTCCTCTATTGCCTTCTGCATCTGCCTTTAATTCTGTTCTACAAGCTGCTACCTTTAGATCGATGCTGGGAGTGGAGTCAGAAAAGTCTGTTTTCAAATCCTGCCTCTGCCATGTACTAACTAAGTACCCCTGGGCTAGTCACTGAACTTCCCTGAGGCTCAGTTTCTTTTTCTGTAAAAGGGGGGCACTAGCACCTACCTCACACAGTGAGTGTGAGGCTTCACAGAGATGGAAGGCACTTTGCCAGCCTCTGATGAATGAGTCATGGGTTTGGAAAGAGAAGCTTGAGTACTCCGAGAGGTCCCTAGAAGTGTGGTTCCATTTGTACCATCTCATTTTTAGAGGGCCATGGTTTAAGAAGGACGTTGACAGACTGTAGAGAGACCGAAGAAGGTCCCTCTAGCATGGGGAAGGGCCTGCCTGTCACACCATACATAGGAGCATCAGTTGGAAATGGGAATTCTTAGTTGGGGAGGAGAAGGCTGAGGCAGGGGGGAGTGCATGAGATCTGTCTCCAAGTAAATGAAAGGCTGACACATAGAAGAGGGATTTTGTTTTTTCTGCTTGGCTCCAAGGGCAGAACTAAGAACAATGGGGTAGAAGAGGGGCAAATTGATGCTTGATGTCAGGAAACCCTTTCCAACAATGAAGAGGCCTCAGTGGCCTCTGAGCCCTCCTGGAATTCTGTGCTGAGTTGAGGATGTGACAGACCCAGAATAGAGACAGTGCATCATCACAGAACAGGCCCCAGATTTGGGATTTGCCTCAGTGGGCTTGATTCTAATGTTCTGGCTGATCATCTTTGTGACTTTGGACAGGTTGGGTCCCTGTCCTGCCTCAGTTCCCTATCTGCCCAGTGAGAGGATTGGATTAGATCCTCCCTCTCCAAGGTCTCTTTTGTGATGGTCAGAGGAGGTCCCAGGTAGCTCCCAAGATGCTAAGAACTTGTAATCTCTGAGAAGTCAGCTGCCAATCAGCAGGCACTTTATTAAGTAGCTGTTTTATTACAGGTAGCAGCTATGCTGGTGACACAGAGACAAAAAACAAACCAGGCCCTGCCCTCAGGGCACTTACATTCATTCCATGAGGGAAAACAGTAGCTACCTTGTTTGTCTAAGTAGGTACAAGATATTTACAAGTCTGCACTGGGGAAGCCACACTCCCCCAGGACCCTTAACGTCGCTCCTGGTTGCAGGCAGATGCATTCCATTGTGAGTGGCAACCCCTGTAGCATGTGGGAAGCTTCCAGGAGCCTTCCTAGGCTGCCTGGCTTCCTCTGGCCCCAGGGAAAATGAGTAGTCCTGGCCATGGGGGACAGGAGGCCAGGAGGCTCCCTTTTCCAAGTTGTGCATGAGGACTGGCTTGGCCTGGAGATGGCTGCCCGTCCATCGTCCAGCTCCTGGGGCTACCCCTGGGGCTGAGGGGCTCTGGGGACCTCCTCGAGGCCAGAGTTCGCTTTGCACACCCTTCACCAGCCAGAGTGTGGGCCTGGGCCAGAACCTGGCTTGGCCCTGAGCTTGAGCTGCTGCTGCTCCCAGGTTCCGATCAACAAGAGGGTGAAATCCAAGCCTCTCCTCCCAACTCAAAATGTCAAGGCCCCAAAATAACTCCAGACCCGGGCAGTTTACAAAGTGCCATCCTGCTCCCTCCAGGAAGGCCGCCTTCGGAAGTTGCCCTTCCTTCATGCCATCTGCCTGGCCCGGCCCACTCTGCCGGGCAGACGGGTTCCCTAATCGTGGCCTGCCTGGTTCTGAGGCTCTTGCTGAAGGGAACCCACAGGCATCTGTTATGCAACAGGGGCCAAAGGAATGTGAGTCATGTCAGAGCCAGAGTCCAGGGAGCTTGCATTTTTCTGGTCTTGGGCTTGGCTTGAGTGTTCCTGTCCCTGTCCCCAGATTGGGCCTCCTGTCTAGGCAGAAGAAGCTGTCTCTCAGCTTCACATCCAGGCTTCCTGGGAAGAGAAGCAGACTGGTAGACACCCCCCTCATCCCTGGCAAGAGGGAGAGGAGCAGAGGTTCTACTTTGGAGAACAAGGCCTAAAGCTCAGAGCAGGAGAGCCTTCCAAGGCCCCCAGCCCCTCTGCGCCCCCATTTTGTAGGTCAGGAAATGGCAGCCCAGAAGGGGAAAGGGCTGGCCTCAGGTCACACAGCTCCTAAGTAGCAGGAGGAGATTTGGACCCAGATGTTCTGGCAGGAAGTCCTACACCTCCCGCTTCCCTGGCCTGCTTCTCTTTCACCTGGGCACCACGACTGTCACAGCTGGGGTTCCTGGGGTCAGGCTGTGCCCAAGCAGGCCTGTCCTCCACTGTAGACTGTCCCCAAAGGGCAGTCAGTCAGCAAGGACACCTACTATGTGCCAGACACTCTGCTTAGCATGCAAACCTGGGCTTGTCCTCAGGGAGCTCATAGTCTAAGGGTAAGTGGGCACACAGGCCCTGGTCAGAGGCCCAGGTGACTCAGTGCCCTCTCAGGGCAGCCCATTCCACTTGGGGAAGGGCTCATTATGAGCAGGTTCTTTGATCCTCCAGCCTCCTAATTTTGCCCTCTAGGGACAAGCGGAATTGTCTCTTCCCTGCTCTAGGGAGGCCCCAGGGTCAGAGGGCAGGGCCCCAAAGAGCGCCTCTAGCACTCCCCTGGGCCTCAGTATCCTTTTCTGTAAAATAAGGGAGTTGAGCTAGACAGCTTGTTGAGGTCCCTTCCATCCCATGATCTTTAATCTCTCTGGGTCTCAGTTTCCCCATTTGTCAAATGAAGGGTTGGACTGGATGGCTTCTGAGGTATCTTCTAGCCCTCATTCAGCTAGGTGGTGCAGTGGATAGAAGTAGACCTGAAGTCAGGAAGATATGAGTTCCAGTCTGGCCTCAGGTATTTACTAGTTGTGTGACCCTGGGTAAGTCACTTTACTTCTGCCTTCTTCAGTTTCCTCAGCTGTAAATTGGGGACAATAATAGCACTCCCTTCCTAGGGTTGTTGTGAGGTCCAGGTAAGGTAATGTCTGTAAAGCACTGAGCACAGTGCCTGGCACATTGTGTTCAGCCCTTCATGACCCCATTTGGGGTTTTCTTGGCAGAGATGCTGCAGTGTTGGCCATTTCCTCTCCAGTTCATTTGACAGATGAGGAAATTGAGGCAAACAGGGTGAAGTGACTTGCCCAGGGTCACACAGCTAGTGTCTGAGGCCAGATTTGAACTCAGGAAGCTGTCTTCCTGCCTCCAGGCCTGGCGCTCTGTCCACTGTGGTACCACCTCGCTGCCCACCCGGTACACAGTGGTCGCCGAATAAATGCTCATGTCTCCCTCCCTCTATTTGTGATCATGTCTCCTTTCACTTGAGAAGAGCTGTCGCCTTTATTTTGTATGCGTCCTGTTCCTTGGGTTCACGGCAGGCTCCTGGATGGCAGGGACTGGCTTCCTGTCTCATCTTTATGTCTGCAGGGCCTTAGTGACACCCTCTTGCCTCAAGGATAAAACACCAGCTTCTGGTTTGGGTGCTGAAAACCTTTCCTAATCTGACTGGGCCCCTGTTCCAGCTTCTAACCCAGCCTCCGAGCCTTCATACACACCTCCTCTTTGTTCCTTCCACATGCCTTTCCATCTTCTTCCCTTTACACAGTGCCTGGCACACAGTAGATGCTTAATAAGTGTGTACTGATGGATTGATTCCCTGCCCCTGCAAGGCAAACCAACCCCCCTTCCCTTCATCTCTTGGAATTGTACCTCCCTCCCCCCCTTTAAGACTCAGTTCCAAAGCCACCTCTTTCAAGAGATGTTACTGGAATTCCCTGATTACTAATATCCCCCCAACCAAATGACTTTGTATTTCTTTTTTTTCTGATTTCCATATTATGTGTATGTTACATGCTGCATCCCCTCAATAGAGTGTAAGCTCCCAGAGAGCAGGACTAGTCTCTTTGTTTTTGTGTCTCTA
The DNA here is from genome assembly GCF_028583685.1 of Petaurus breviceps papuanus. Classification (NCBI taxonomy): domain Eukaryota; kingdom Metazoa; phylum Chordata; class Mammalia; order Diprotodontia; family Petauridae; genus Petaurus; species Petaurus breviceps. Next base: position 4,732,475 of record NW_027187322.1, read on the forward strand.
GTGCCCGGCATTGTGTCTGGCACACAGCGGGTACCTTTAAAATACTTGTTAATAGATTGTTCTCATCACCGGTGACCCTACTAAGTGCCTGGCAGGAGCACAGGACCTGACCATGGTGCTGATCCTCCTCTCCTCTGATGGGACCTTCCAGAGCTCTGTCTTCAATCTCTGTGCCACCTTCCAGGCTTTCTCTGGTGTGCAGGTTAGACAATTGGGGATGTGTTGTGCCACAACTGAACCAGAAATGAACAAGATATTGGAAACTCCCAGAGTAATGCTAGCCCACAGTTCTGTCACACCCTTGGGTTCACAAAGTTCTCTACACCCATCTGCTCATTGGCTCCTCCAAATACCCCTGGGTGGGGGTAGATGATGCAGATCTCATCCCCCATTTTACAGAAGAGGGATTGAGGTGAAGTGACTTCTTCAGTGCCACACAGTTGATAACCAAGGCAGTATTTGGACTAGGTCAGCAGACTCCTAAAAGAGGAAAGGAAGGTGGAGGTGAAGAGCAATTTGGGGGGCTGACAGCGTTGAACAGGGTTAGCCCAGTGGACTGGTCCATAAAAGTGATGGAGAGGGGAGCAGGGACCAGGAACTCTGCATTGCCAGGGATTTCTGTTGGAAGAAAAGAGCAAGATGGGCCACAGATCAGATGTTTTTATTTCTTTCTGTAGAAGAAAACACCTTCTTGAAGCCCCTCACTGTTTGCCAGGGGAAATATTGCCATAGAATGAGGGTAGAATGAAATGATCTGTAAGTCGATCAATCAACAGACATTTGGTATGTGCTTACTGTATGCCCAGTGCCGTGCTACAAAGTGCCAGGGGATTCAAAGATAAAGTGAAAATAGCTTCTCCCCTTAAGGAGCTTACTTTCAAATGAACCCCTCCTAACCCTAAACACCACGATCCCAAGGGGTGGTGAAAAGTCCTGTTGGGTTTTAACAACATTGGATTGAGAAGGGAGAATGGGGAGGTTAAAGTGGCAGTTAACAGGTAAGTCAGATTACCAGGATCCAAAATGAAAAGGACAATGAACAGCAAATTCAGAAGAAAGATATTGTTTGAAGCAATTTGATCCAAGCAATAAATCAACAACTTAAATAAATGAATATTTACAAGAATATAAAGTACCTGAAATAACAGAACAAGAAATAGGGAATTTAAACATCCACATTTCAGAAGAAGACATGGAAATACCTGTATGAATAGATCAATAGATGCAGAAAAATCTATTTCTGTTAAAATACTAAAAAAAGAAGGAATGAATGAACCTTTTGTTAAAATGATAGGTAGTTTTTATCTAAAAGTAAGAGTTGCCACGATATGCAATGAATATAAATTAGAATCCTTTCCAATAAAATCTGGGTTGAAACAAGGATGCTCACTGTTAGCACTTCAGTTTGACATGGGACTAGAAATACTGCCTATGGGAATAAGACAAGAAGGAGAAACTGAGGGGATAAGTGTAGGGAAAGAAGAAATCAAATGATTGCTTTTATAGATGAGGTGATGGTGCACTTAAAGAACCCAGAAGACTCAACTGAAAATTAATTGAGACAATCACTTCAACAACTTGCAGGATATAAAATTTTGTTGTTGTTCAGTCATGTCTGATTTTTTGTGACCCCATTTAGAGTTTTCTTGGCAAAAATACTGGGGTAGTTGGCCATTTCCTTGTCCAGAAATTGAGGCGAACAGGGGAAAGTGACTTGCCCAGGGTCATACTGCTAGAGTCTGAAGCTAGACTTGAACTCAGGTCTTCTTGACTATAGGGCCAGTGCTCCATTCACTGCAAATTTAGGGCTAGGGTTGGGGTTCCACATAAACCATCTGCATTTTTATGTAACACCAATCAAATACAGCGGGGATAGATAACAAGAGAAATTCCATCTAAAATACTTACAGAATGTCTAAAATGCTGTTTTTAAACCTGTACAAGATCCACACCAGAACTGTATAAATACAACTGCAAAACACTGTTTACAGAAATAAACGCAGACCTAGACTAGTTGGGAAGATATTAATTATTTGTGTGTAGAACAAATGAACGTCACAAAATAACAATGCTGTCAAAATGTGCTTATTTATTCAGTACAAAACCAATCAAAATACCAGTGGATTACTTCATACAACTATGGCAATACTAAAAAGAGGGAATGAAGGTGTTGTGGCAGTGTCAGGGCTCCAAGCATCCTACACAGCAGAAATTCTCAATATAACTTGATGCTGGTTCAAAAAAGGAGAGATCAGTCAGTGGAATAGATTAGTTTACACACCATACAACAACCAGCCAATCCAGTAGTGTTGGATAAACAAAGACCCAAGCTGCTGGAAGGACCAAAACTTCTGGGAAAGGTGGCAGCACATGTAAGAGATTAGATTTAGGCCAACACTTCACACCTTATACCAACTCACACTCCAAATGGATACTTGGCCTAAACATAACAGGTCAAATAATAAACATATCAGAAAAACGAAACATAAACAAATGAGAAAAACATTTTAAAAGTTACCTCTTGCATCTATAGATAGAAGAAAAGTTCATGACCAAACAGAGGACCACAGAAAAATAAAATGATCATTTTGGTTACATGAAATTAAAAAGATTTTGCACAAATAAATCTAGTAAAGCTAAGTAAGAGCAAATGGAAAACGAATGGGGAAAAAATCAGTGCAACAAGTTTATCTGATAAAGGTCTCATTTTTCATTTTAAATTAAAAAAAAATTCAACATTCTTTTTGAATTTTGCATTTGAAATTCTCTCCCTCCCTCCAGTCCCCCCCTCGCTGCTGCCCAATTGAGAAGACAAATAATATGATACCCATTATAAATGTGAAGTCATACAAAACAAATTTTTATATTAGTCATGTTGTAAAAACAAAAATAAAAATAAAGTGAAAAAACATGCTTTAGTCTGTACTGAGTTAATTAGTTCTTTCTGGAGATGGATAGCATTTTCATTTTTCATCATGTGTCCTTTGGAAGTGACATGGATCATTGTCTTGATCAGAGTAGATAAAGCTTTCACAGTTGACCATTGTCGCAATATTGTTACTGTGTACAATGGCTTCACTTTGCATCAGTTCATATAAGTCTTCTCAAGTTTTTCTGAGAGTGTATTGCTCAGCATTTCTTATAGCATGATCATATTCCATCACAATTATGTGCCACAGTTTGTTCAGCCATTCCCTAATATTCCCAGTTCTTTACAAACATCACAAAAAGAGCTACTATAACTATTTTTCTACATGTAGAACCTTTCCCTTTGATCTCTTTGGGATAGAGACTTAGTAGTGGTCCTGCTGGGTCAAAGGGTATACACAGTTTTATAGCCCTTTAGACATAGTTCCAAATTATTCTCCAAAATGGTTTGATCAATTCACAACTCCACCAATAGGCATTCGTGTTCCTATTTTTCTATATCCTCTCCAGAATTTGTCTTTTTTCTTGTCTTTCATGTTAGCTAATCTGATAGGTATAAGTTGGTACCTCAGAGTTGTTTTAATTTGCATTTATCTAATCAATAGAGATTTAGAGCACTTCTTCATGACTATAGATAGTTTTGATTTCTTCTTCTGGAAACTGCCTATTCATATCTTTTGACTATTCATCAATTGAGGAATAGCTCTTACTTTTATAAATTTGACTTGGTTCTCTATATATTTGAGAAATGAGACCTTTATTAGAGAAACTTGCTGTAAATTTTTTTCCACCAGTTTCCTGTTTTCCTTCGAATTTTGACTGCACTGGTTTTGTACAGAAGCTTTTAAATTTACTGTAATCAAAATTATCCATTTTATGTCCTGTGATCCTCTCTATCTTTTGTTTGGTCATATATGCTTCCCTTATCCATAAATATGACAGGTAATTTTCCCTATGATACTCTAATTTGCTAATACTAAACATCACCTTTCATGTCTAAATCATGTACCCATTTTGACCTTATCATCTTAGCATATGGTGTGAAATACCTAGTTTTTGCCAAAGTCTTTCCCAGTTGTCTCAGCAGTTTTTGTCAGATAGTGAGTTCTTGTCCCCAAAACCTGGACCTTTGGGTTTATCGAACACGACATTACTGTGGTCATTTACTACTGTATCTTGTGCATCTATTCTGTTGTAGTGTATTACTACTCTGTGTCTTAGCTGGTATCAGATTGTTTTGATGATTATCACTTTGTAGGATAGTTCGAACTCTGGTACTTCTAGACTGTCTTTCTTCACTTCCCCCCATTGATTCTCTCGATATTCTTGACCTTTTATTCTTCAAGATGAATTTTGTTACGATTTTTTCTAGCTTTATACAATTTGATTGGAAAGGTACTTAGTAAGCAAATGAGGTAGAATTGTCATCTTTATTATGTTGACTTGGACTACCCATGAGCAATTAATATTTCTCTGATTGTTTAGATTTGTCTTTATTTGTGTGATGAGTGTTTTGTAGTTATGTCTATAGAGTTCCCAGGTATGTTTTGGCAAATAGACTCAAGTATTTTCTATTGTCTGCAGTTGTTTTAAATGGAATTTCTCTTTCTTCCTGCTGGGTTTTGTTTGTAGTACATAGAAATGCTGATGATTTGTGCAGATTTATTTTATATCCTTTAATTTTGCTTAAGTTACTGTTTTGAATAGCTTTTTAGTTAATTCTATAGAGCTTTGTAAGCATACCATCATATCATCTGCAAAAGTGATACTTTGTTTCCTTGTTACTTATTCTTATTTCTTTTGTTTACTACAAGTTGCTTTCTAATATTGCTTTTCTTGCTACTATTACTTTTCTTATTGCTGTTGTCTTATTGCTATAGCTAGCATTTCTACCATAATACTGAATAATAATGGTGATAGTAGGCATCCTTCCTTCATTTCATATCTTACTGAGAAGGCTTCTAGCTTTTCTTTACTACAGATAATGCTTGCTGATGGTTTTTAGAGCTTTTTTTGTGTTTCTATATACTATCTATCTATAGTATATATTTTGTATATCTACATACTACTTATCATTTAAAGAAACACTTCATTTATTCCTGTGCTTTCTAGTGTTTTTAATAGGAATGGGTGTTGCATTTTGCCAAAAGCTTCCCCCCTGAATCTGTTGATACAATCCTGTGATTTTTGTTGATTTTGTCACTGCTATGGTCAGTTATGCTTATATTTTCCTAATATTGAACCATCTGTAATTCATGATATAAATCCCACTTTGTTTTTAATTTACATACATACATATATGTATACACATATATCTTTTTGCAATATGACTGTAATTGCCTTGCTAGTGTTTTATTTAAATTTTTTGCATCAGTGTTCACTAGGGAGATTGGTCTGGTTTTGTTCTCCTTGGTTTAGGTATCAAAACCATATTTACTCCATAAAAGGAATTTGGTAGGACTCTAAAGGTCTCATTTCTAAAATACATACACAGGTGTGTATATATATGCATATGTGCATGTGCACATATGTACACACACGTACACAATGCATTGCATATATATACACATGTGTACATAAACACATACATATATGTCATTCCCCAGTTGACAAATGCTCTAAGGATATGAGCGGGCACTTCTCAGGGAAGAAGGCTTATGAAATATATGCCATATGAAAAATGATCCAAATTGCTACTAATTAAAGAAGGCCAGATTAAAGCACTTCTGAGGTTCTATCCCACACTCATAAAATTGGCAAGGATGACAAAACAGGAAAATCATAACTGTTGGGGGGAGTTGTGGGAAACGGCATTTTGATACAAAGTTGGTGGACCGTGAATGGGTCCATCCATTCTGAAAGCAAAACTTTGGATTTATACATAAAAAATTAGTAAATAGTGTGTGTCCCTTGAGCCAGCTCTACCATTGCTAGTCCTGTGTCCAGAAGAGATCAAAGAAACAGGAAAGGTCCTATATGTCCAAACATATTCATAGCAACTTTTTATTTTTGGTGGTGACTAAAACCAGAGCAACCACTCTGTAAACTAAGGGGATGCCCATCAATCGACTGAATGAGCTGTGGTCTATGAGTGTAATTGAGTAATATTGTGCTGAAAGAAATGAGGAAATGGCTGGGTTCAGAGGGACTTGGAGAATCCTGCGTGAGCCGAAGCAGAGGGAGCACAGAGAGCAGTTTCTGTAGTAACAGCACCATAATGGCCTTTGACGCCATTAGACACCATGAGCTATCCAGTGACCATCCAGGATTCCAGAGCCTGCCTTCTGCTGGACAAGCGATGGGCTTAGGGGCAGAACGAGACATGGGTTTTTGCATGCAGCCACCCAAGGAATTTGTTTTGTTTGACCGTGCATCTTTGTTACGAGGACTTTGCTTTTCTTTTTACAGTGAGGTGGGAGAGAGAAAATGCCCCTGTTCATTTCCAAATTTTAAATAGACGGTAGGGGAGGCGCTTCGCACATGGGGTGCTGCATTTACTAACAAGCCAGATCGCTGTGTTGGTAACTTTACTCCCCTTTCATGGATGGAGGGGATAATCAGTAAAATTTATAATATAAAAATGAAATACATTGGTAATTTTGAAAAAGACCAGAGCCCAAATTTAGAGGTAGAGGGACCCTGGAGACCATCTAGCCCTATCAGATAGAAAGGCATTAGTGTTGGGTCTGGAGTTTGTCCTTCTGACCTTGAAACCTGGCTCTGTTGCTCACTACCTTGGTGCCTTGAGCAAGTCACTTGGCCTCTGGGGACCTCAGTTTCCTCATCTGTAAAATGGGTTTGCAAAAGATTAGAGAAAAGGGGAATGTATCTATATGTACGTAAATGTTTATGGTCGTTCTTTCTATGGTGACATACAACTGGAAAGTAAGGGGGGCACTCATCACTTCAGGATCAGGCCATAATAGGCAACAAAATGAATGGTATCTGAGAAACTTAGGCAGGTTTATGTGAACTGATGCCGAGGGGAATGAATAGGACCAGAAGAACAACTGATACAGGAACAGCAACTTTGTAAAAACAGCTTCATGTACTTCCTGTATACCCAAGCTTGTTTCTACATACTTGTTTGCACATTGTTTCCTCAATTAGGCTGGAAACTCCTTGAGGTCAGAGATTGTCTTTTGCTCTTTTTGTATCTCCATTGCTTGGTGTAGTGCCTGGCAGGTAGTAGGCATTTACTAAATAATTATTGACTGATTCACTGACCTGGAAAGGCTTGAGAACTCTCATCAATGCAGTGGCCAACCACGATGCATACCGTCCCGCTCTGGAGACAAAGATGATCTACTCTGGCTGCAGATACAGTTTTTAAACGGCCAGTGTGAGAAATTGTTTTGCTTCATTATACATGTTTGTAACCAGGGTTTTGTTTTCCCAAGTGATAGGGAGAGGAAAAAAGCCTTGTTAATTGAGAAAAAATGAACCAGAAGTTACACTAAAAAATAAAATAAGAGGGTGGATGGCAGGCCTTTGAACCTGTGATTCTGAGACATTCTGACTCCAGTGTGTCACACTGTCCTCTCATAGGAGCATTATAGACATTTCTCATGTGTTTCAGTGTTGGCTCTCATATTTTAGAAAGTGGGTGAGATGCTGTCCAAGGTCCCTTTTGGCTCTAAATCCTGGTGATCCTTAAAATGGAGTCTTGAAGACTCTAAACCATTTTGCCTCTTGTCACTGACGCTGAGAATCCCTGGTGATTTCACATGGACCGCGTTTTCATCCTCTCTCCAGGTACATGTATTGGACAGACTGGGGTGAAACTCCCAGGATAGAACGTGCAGGGATGGACAGCAGCACGAGGAAAATCATTGTCGATTCTGACATTTACTGGCCCAATGGCCTCACGATTGACCTGGAGGAGCAGAAGCTTTACTGGGCAGATGCAAAGCTGAGTTTCATCCACCGAGCCAACTTGGATGGCTCCTTCAGGTACATTTCCCTTTGCTTGGGGTTCCAATTTTTTTTTTTTGCCTTTTGGAGGGCAATTGGAGTTAAGTAACTTGCCCAAGGTTATATGGCTTCCTTCCAATTATTTAGCAAGGATAGGAGTCAGCACGTGGAGTGGTGGCCTGAGAGCTGGTCTTGGAGTCAGGCAGACCCGACTCCAATCTAGACAAGGCACGTAATTAACCTCTCTGGGACTCAGCTTCCTCACTTATAAGGGGAGGAGGTTGGACCAGGCAATCTCCAGGGTTTCTCCTGGCTCTGGATCTGTGATCCCAGAATCACTGTCCTCAGGTACTTGAAGGACTGTGAGCCTTGTTCTTGGCTCTAGAGACCAGAACTAGGCTCTTACAAGTGTAATGGGCTACCTTGGGAAGCTGGAGGCTCTCCACTGGAAGTTGGGACTGTCAGAAAGGGGATTCCTCTTCAGGCTTGGGCTGGGCTCAGCATCTCTCACATCCTGCCCAGTCCAGTTTGGAGATTCTCTGATGCGTTGGATGAAATAAAAGTTCTGTCTCCCACGTTCCTGGTTGCACAAATATCTTAATGTGACTAGTTGTCTAAGTTCTGCAGATGTTGTAAAGCTTTACCAGTGAGGAGATTGAGGCTCAGAGAAGTTAAGTGACTTGCCCAGGGCCACACAGCTAGCATGTGTCAGAGAATTCCCAGCAGTCACTGGGGTTGGTCCTTTGCTTGGGTTGAAATGGCTGTGGCCTCAGGGTGATGGGTTCAGAGATCTCCTTGGTGACCTCCCTTTCCCTTTGCTGGCCTTGATGGTCTCCAGGGGAGCTGTTGCTTGTCCTTGGTCTGTTGCTAGCCCTTTAGTGTGACACAATGGGAGCTAGATGGCAAGTGTGGTCACATTCATGTTCAGAGGGAGCTGAATGTGGCCCATCCATCAAAGGGGCAGTCGACATCCCCACAGCTGGATTGATGGTATTCATTTCTTGTATTTGACAAACCAGGCAGAAAGTGGTGGAAGGCAGCTTGACCCACCCCTTTGCCCTGACCCTCTCGGGGGACACTCTCTACTGGACAGACTGGCAGACACGCTCCATTCATGCCTGCAATAAGAGAACTGGAGAAAAGAGGCGAGAGATCCTCGGCGCCCTTTACTCTCCCATGGATATCCAAGTGTTAAGCCAAGACAGGCAACCCTATTGTAAGTAGACCACACTTTCATTTTCCTTATTTCCATAGGCCAGGCTGGGATCTGGCCACAGTGTGGCAGGATGGAGGATGGTCATCTTTGCAGGGCCAGGGCCAGCCCCCTCCCCAGGCTTTCTGCAGGAGGGATGAGTGGCCCTCTCTCCCAGGACCCAGTCCTGAGGCTTGTGTGATATGTGGTCAGGGAACAGGATGGGACACAGAGACAATTCTGTGGTGACATGATCCTTGGTTGCAGGGACTTGAGGATCATTAGGATAGATGGTAATTAAATCCAGGGGAGCTGACAAGATCAAGTCTGAATGAAGTAGTCTAGAGGGAGAAGAGGAGAAAACCCAGGATAGAATCCTGAGGGACACGTTTGGGAGGAGGAGAAGAGAGAGAGAGAAAGAGAGACAGAGAGAGAGAGAGAGACAGAGAAACAGAGACAGAGAGAGAGAGAGAGAGAGAGAGAGAGAGAGAGAGAGAGAGAGAGAGACATAGAAAGAGAAAGACAGAGACAGAGATACAGAGAGAGACACAGAGACAGAAAGAGACACAGAGACAGAGACAGAGATAAAGACAGACAGAGAGAGAGAGACAGAGAGAGAGAGAGAGGAGAGAGAGAGAAACAGAAAGAGAAAGACAGAGAGAGAGAAATAGAAAGAGAAAGACAGAGACAGAGAAACAGAGAGATACAGAGAGAGACACAGAGACAGAGAGAAGAGAGAGACAGAGACAGATAAAGACAGAGACAGAGAGAGAGAAAGAGAGAGAGATCTGAAAACTTAGAGAGAAGAGAATGTCAAGGAGGAAAGAGAGATCATCAGAGCCCAAGGCTGCAGAGAGGCAAAGGAGAATGGAGAAGGGGTCATTGGGTTTGGCAACTGAATGACCATTGGTAACTTTGAGGGCAATGATGAGGTCTTGATACCAATAGGTTTGGTAGCTTGAGAAATCAATGGCATTCATTAAGCACTTATTATCGTCTTCTTAATGCCCACACCTGCCAGGTGCTATGGGGCAGCCAGAGAATCTTAGTATCTCAAGGGGAAGGACAGTGCCTGGGCAAATTAGAATGAGGAGTGTGGGTCTGTCTGTCCTGGGACTCCTGGGACTTTGAAGAAGCATCAGATGAGTTAGTAAAGGTGGAACTTAATGGACTTTTTTGATTTGATGTGCCTAAGGGAAGACCACCCTCCCCCAAAGGGAAGGTTTAGCCAGAGACTTCCAAGAGTGAAGAAAGCAGGAATGATAAAACAAGGGCCCAGTGGAAAAAAAAAAGAGAAACAGCTGGTGAATCCCCAACAAGAAACAAATGTTGGCTCTGAATGGAAGTTTCTTCAGGGCAGGGACCCTTCTATTTTTGTCTTTGTAGCCTTAGCATCTAGTACAGTGTTAGCTGGGGCAGTGAAATGAACAGAACACTGGGCCTGGAGTCAGGAAGACTAATTTTTGTGAGTTCAAATCTGGTCTCAGACACTTACTGTGTGACCCTGGGCAAGTCACCTGAACCTGTTTGCCTCAGTTTCCTCATCTGTAAAATGAGCTGGGGAAGGAAATGGCAAATCACTTCAGGATCTTTGCCAAGAAAATCGCCAGTGGGGTCACAAAGAATCAGATATGACTGAAAAAAGACTAAATAGCAGCAGTGTTAACTACTACAACAACGCACTCAGTAAATGTTTGTTGGATTGGAGTGAATAAGAGTCATCACTAACAACTCCTCTGTGGTGCCTCAGTGTCTCCCAAGGCCCTTCCTCACAAGAGCCCCATGAGGTAGTTAGGGATGGGTTAATACTTCCATTATACAGATTAGGAGACTGAGACTCCAGGAGGTGACTTGTGTAAGGTAACAGTGACAAGAGTCAGGGATACAGAGGGAGGAGAGTCTGTGCGTCCAGCTCCGATGTCCAAGCTTGTCCTTTCTTACAGTCCATACTCCTTGTGAAGAGGACAATGGTGGCTGCTCCCACCTGTGCCTGCTGTCTCCGAGGGAGCCTTTCTATACCTGTGCCTGCCCCACGGGGGTGCAGCTGGAGGACAACGGCAGGACCTGTAAAGCAGGTAAGAAAGAGCCCCCCTCGCTGCCTGTGGGGTAGTTGTGTGTCTCAGGTGTTGTGGCAGCCATGTGGCTGGCGGCATCTTTAGTCCACTTGAGGATGTCTCTTTCAGTCCCTGACTGATGTAGCCACGTCCTTGACCACTGCAGTCGATTTCGAGTTCTAATGTAAATCAAATTATGTTTTTTTCATTTTTCTCTATCAGAACCTTCTATGTGATGAAATTTGTGTCCAGCATCAACTTTCTTTTCAAAAGTAAATCTCAATTGTTATCTTTTGTTTTTGCATTATTTCCATTTTTTGGCCTGTATCCCTCCTCCCAGATACCCTTATAACAAAGAATTGAGAAAAACAAAACAAAACAAAACAGAAGAGGAAAAAGATTCAACAAAACCAGCCAACACATCCAAAAAATCTGTATATAGTACTTCATGCCTGTGGGTCCCCACACTGCAGAGGGGTAGAGGGAGGTATTTTCTCATACCTCTCCTTTGTGGCTCATAATTCACTTTAAGCACTAAACATGGTTTTTGAAGATGTGTGTGGGCAGCCTCATGGCACCAAGGCAGCTCATGCCTGCTCTGGCTTCCGAAGCGTCTCAGAATCACAGATTCTCATGTTCATGTCATGGGGTTAGGTGGTCAGTGGGGGAGGCAGCCCAGTAATGAGTCCAGGAGGCTGGATCTGGAGGCAGATGGCTTTCTGACTTCCTTCCTGGATCCTGAGTTCTGGACCTCCCTTTCCTCATCTCTGAAATGATCTGGTCAGATGAGGGGAATCCTTTGGCCCTTCCAGCCTGGGGTCTGTGAGCCCAGGGATCCTTCCCAGTCTGTGATCTGCGCTGTCTTGTCCTTTCCTGCCCATGCCCAGTATTTTCAGGCTTTCATTTGTTTTTTCCTTTCTTTAGAGCAGAATAGGAGATCTGGGTTTGAATCCTGCTCTGATATATCATAGCTGTGCATTTTTTAAATTTAAATTTTTAGAATAAATTTGATTGACATCACTTTTTTCATCGTCAAAAATTTCCTTTTATTCCTCACTCTCTCCCTCCCAATGAGTCACCCCCTATAACAAAGAATCTTATTAAAAAGAAAAAGAGGAAGAAAAAGAAAAAAATTCAACAAAACTGACTGAAACATTGAAAAAAATCTGATAGGGTACACAGAGATCCACACCTGCGGCCTTCCTCCCTCTGGGCAGGTCACTGAAGCTCTTTCTGGCCTCAGTGTCTTTGTCTGTAAAATGGAGGGAATAGTCTTGGCATTGCCTACCTCACAGGGCTTTTCTAGAAAGACCACCTGACTAGCACATTCAAGGGTCCTTTGGACAGATACATAAATGTTATTGATCAGTCATGCCCAAATCTCCAGCACCCCACTTGGGGTTTTCTTGGCAAAGACACTGGAGTGGTTCGCCGTTTCCTTCTCCAGCTCATTTTACAGATGAGGAAACTGAGGCAAACGGGGTGAAGTGACTTGCCCAGGGTCACACTGCTAGGAAGTGTCTGAGGCCAGATTTGAACTTGAGAAGATGAGGTTTCCAGACTAGGCTCTATCCACTATGGCGCCCCCTAGCCCCCCATTTCTGGGATTGCCATAACAATCCTAACAATAGTAACATAGTCATAATAGCTAGCATTTATAGATTTACGTAATTAGATTTGCATTTCAGGTTTGCATAATGCTTTACAGGGTCAGCCAGTGAGTAAGTGTCTGAGGCCAAATTTACACTCAGGTCTCCCCCCTTCAGGCCCAGCCCTCTCTCCACTGCACCCCTGATCTGCCTTCTTGCGGGAGTGAGTGCTCGCCTCCTGGTGACGTCTCCTACGCCCTTACTCAGCCTAGCTGGGCCCAGCCTTCAGAACTGCAGACGACAGTGGTGCCTCATGGAGAGCCTTGGGTTGGCTCCATTGTGTGTGTATGTGTGTGTGTATGTGTGTGCGTGTGTGCGCACACACCATGAAACAACAGGATGTGGAGTGGGCCCCACAGCTGGAGAGGCTGTGTTGGAGATCACGTCTGGCTCTGGGGGATTGGGCCATGTGATTCTTTCTTGAGCAACCCTCGAAAAGTTGCTGTCCTAGAAATGAACAGCCCTCCCCACCTGCCCCACCCCCAGCGGCAGACAGACAGGCCTGGGATAAAGCAGGTAAGCGTCTTCCCCTGGAGGAGGCAGGAGACCTGGCTTCCTGAGCTCCCTCATCTCTCAGAAACTATATTGCTTGTAATTCACTGAGAAGCCACATTGTGTGGTGACTTGGGAAACAGCTCATTTTTGTAGATGACGGAGTGTGCCTAGTGTCCACCCAAAAACTCAGAACAGTTCTGTTCTCCCCCAGTCCCCGCCCTGGACTGAAATAGGAGGGAGAGCACTTGGGAGACACTCTGGGGGTCTCTCGGCTGGGTTTGTGCTGCTCCTAGGCCTTGCCTAGACTTGGGGCTGATTTCTTGTGTGAAGGCTTTTATTTAGGGTCTATGACATTTGCTGTCGGTAGGACCTTTTGTTTCCAAAATAAGCATTGATTTCCTTTGGGAAGCTGAGAGCTACATCATGAGTATGCCATATTGTCATCTGGTCAATGGTGAGGTTATGGGGGCTTCATGAAAGTACAGTCAGGTTTCATCAAGACGGGTTAGTTTAATTGAGCTTGTTGTCATTAGCTAAGAAGGCTGGTGGTTCCTTTCGAATAACTTTTTTAAAAATGCCCACGGTACCATTTAGTCACTTTATTGTTCATCCTTCGTCTTTCATGGTCAGTGTGGTCTGAATCTTTGAGTCGGTGCGGTATTGAACGACCCTGGGCTGCTTGTGTCCTACAGGGCCAAGTTCTAATTTTTCCCTCTGAGGGTCAGGAAAGTCCTGGTTTTTCTATTAATAACTTGTCCTTTGGATAAGTCATTTGTACTCTCAAGGCCTTGGCTTCCCTACCAGAAAAGAAGAGGTTGGATGACAGCAGAGCTGGCAGATGTGGTTCACCAGCCCCTGTCGTGATCTTTAAACAATCAGAACAGATGGGAGAGGATCCAGAGTACCAGAAGTGGATAGACACATGTTCTGAGCCTCGAAATGAGGGGCAGGTGAAGTGTAAAGGCAGGTCTGGGAGCGGGGCTTCATTCCTGATTAAATTGTACACTTTCCTAAGAAAGGAATGAGTTGGGACATTATAAAAGATTTCTTAGAGCCAGGAAGACAAAATAGACAATTACTATTGCAACATCCATGGAAAGACTAGCTAAGTGTGTAGTGGAGGGAACGGTGAGCTTGGAGTCCTGATTCTGCCCCTCACCTGCTTTGTGTCCCTGGGCACAGGACTTCATCTTTCTCAGCTTTAGCTGGTCATCTATAAAATAAGAAGCTTGTTGTACTCAGTGGCCTCCAGGCTTCCTTCCAAATCTGAACTGACCATCTTAGGCAGATCTGGGGACAAATCTTAGGGATAAAATAATAGGAATAAAACGCTTGCTTTAAAGAAGACATGCAGGGAGGCACTTCTCCCATTTCTTTGCACAGGTAGGAGGATTCTGGATGAGGAACATTGTCTGTAAAGTCAGACTTTTTTGAAATGTGTTTAATTTTGCTGAAATATTTTTTCCTTTTTTAATTTAAATTTTGGGATAAGGGATGGCTCTCGGTGGGGGAGCTGTATTGGGATTACAGGTAAAATAAAAGAAAGTTATCTTGTGATATTATTTGATATGATATCTAAATATTCAAAATATATTTAGAAAAGAAGCTGGCTAAGGGCCAGCTGGCCTGGTTTCCTCAAAGAAGTCAGGTGAGGGCTGCCATAACTTCTCTCTCCACCTGGTAGCTCAGTGTAACCAATCAGAAGAGTGCTATAGACATAGTTTCCCTGGGTTTCAGCAAAGGTTTGGCAAAGTCTTTCCTACTGTCCTTGTATGAGAGATGGGGAGCTGGGTGCTGAGGGTGGGGAGGCCGGAGAGCACTTGGACTGGCTGAATGACAGGATACAAAGGAAAACTGTTAATAGGTTGGTGTTAATGTGGAGGGAAGTCTGTGTTGGCCTGCTTGGAGATTTATCTTTGGTCCTGGGCTGGGGAAAGGAAGGAAAGAAGGAAGGAAGGAAGGAAGGAAGGAAGGAAGGA
>NW_027187322.1:4747785-4751887 GCF_028583685.1 Petaurus breviceps papuanus
AGGAAGGAAGGAAGGAAGGAAGGAAGGAAGGAAGGAAGGAAGGAAGGAAGGAAGGAAGGAAGGAAGGAAGGGAGGGAGGGAGGGAGGGAGGAAGGGAGGAAGAAAGGAAGGAAGGAAGACAGGAAGACATTTGTCAACAGCTTATTATGCGCCAGGTGCTGGGCATGCAAATAATAAAAAGCCAGAGAGGTCCTGCCCTCAAGAAGCTCACATTCTAATAGGGACTGACAACACATTGAGTGAGAGGTGACCAGGGAAGGGAAATCACTGAGAAGGAAACATAGAGTCTAGGGTAAGGGATGGGCCTTTTCCTTCTAGGATCGATAGGATTACTGTCCTCAGACCTGGAGGTGAAAGTGGGGCATGGGGGAGTGGGTCATGGCATGGTAGCAAGATGGTGGAATGGAGCATCCTGGTGGGTCTGGGCCTAGGCTACATGATGTGAGCTCTGCCCACTGCATTGGAGCACAGATGGCTGGTTAATGGGCCTCACTTCAGGATGTCATCAGCCGGCAGATGACTGGCCATAGAGTGGAAGAGATACTATCTCCTGAGGGTTCTGTCTAGCCCTTTGTGCTGGGTTGTAGAGCATTTCCATCTTTGGGCTGGTTGGTTAATGACATTCAGAGGTACAAATGGCCTCAATGTGAGTGCATCCAAATTGAAGGGATCCTGGCCTGGGAAGGGGGAGCCCCTGCCTTGCCACGAACACTTGGGCTGGTGTCTGGGCTTGATCTCTCTGGCCTCAGTTTCCTGGGCTGGATAGATCATTTCTAACATCTCTCCTGTTTCTAATGATCTCTGATTTTGTGATCCCAGAGGCACTAGTGACATGGTCTGACCTGCACTCTAGAAAAATCACTTGGGTAGCTGGGAAGAAATGGAGAAGCCTGAGGAAGGAAAACCAGTTGGGAGGGTGATGGCACCCTGACCAGAAACAGTGATGTTTGGAGAGGGGTGGGGGTGGGGTGGGCTTGGGCAGAGCTTCTTAACCTGGGTCTGTGAGCTTGTCTTCATTAATATTCTGATAAGTGGATTTCAATACAACTGGTTCCCTTTATGGTCCTATTTAATTTTCTTCATTTAAAAATACACTTCTGAGAAGGGGAGCATGGGCTTCCTGAGACAGATTGCTGCCCAAGGCATCCATGACACAGAGGAGGTGAGGCATCCCTAGTTTAGGGGCAAAGATAATGACAGTGTTGAATTTAAGCTGCCGATGGGACGTCTGTCTTGGGATCTCCCTTAGGTGGATGTGGGACAGTGCTCAGGAGAGAGGCCTGGGCTCCATGGCTAGATTATGGGCCTGAGTTGGTCATTAAATCCCATGGAAGCAGATGAGATCACAGAATCCACTGGCTTATCTGCAAGACAGAGATGGTAAGACCCACCCGACATGTTGGAAAGTCGCAATCACGTATGTCAAGGGTTCTGCTTTTGGCTCTTCTCATCATCCCAACTGGGGCCAGCCCCACTTGCCTTGGGGGACCTAGCCAGGCCCAGGAGTGTTCTGTGGGAGGTTCTCCAGTCTGCCCCTTCCTCCCAAGTGAAGGCCCAGAGCGCCGCTCATCCCAGTTAGGGATGTGTCTGGCTGTAGCTTGTGTGCCTTTGGGGGAAGAATTTCCCTTTGGCCTGGAAGAGCCATCTTTCCCCTTACACCTGAGAAAGACATTTCCACAAATAACTCTTGTCCCAGAATGCCAAGGGCCCCGAAGACAGCTCCCTTTTTTGTTGCCATTTCCAATGGGCTCGGAGTTTCGGAGGCAAGCATTGGGAATCAGCAGCCAAGGGCATTCAGCACAGTGTCGGAAGGCGGCCTGAAAATAAATTGGATTGGTGTTTTCTTCAGGCCAAGCCTGTACCTTTCCATTGTCAGCCCAGACACTCTGTCTAGGGCTTTCTGTCAAAAGAAGAAAAAAGCCCTTGGAAGAAACCAAAGGGCTGGAACCGGGCCTCTAGTTTTACATAAGAATGTAGCCCTTTGGTCGCTTCCTTCTCTGGCCCGCATATATTCATCCCCAGCATTTCTCCCAGTCTCATTAATTAACTTGTTGGGACTAGAGGGGCTGAGAACGTCTGGCTTTTCCCCCCCACTTTGGCTAACCTTGGAATAATGTTCAAGGAGAGGATTCACTTCAGCAAAAGAAATTCTCGTAATACGGTGAGAGAGCAAAGAGCTCCAAACAGGATAGTTCAGGGGCCAGCTTCTGCAGGACGGATTCCAGCTTTTGACTCGAGTCAGTTCTAAGATTTTTACAAGGGTGTCAGTGGCCAGCACAGAGAAGGGAGAAGCCAGGGTGCTTCTTAAGGACAGCAGAAATACAAAGAGATACAAGGAGGCCGCGCTGTAGTGGACACAGAACTGGCCTCAAAGTCAGGAAGTGGCCAGACTGGGAAGTAAATCCCTAGGGAAAAGCCCCACGTGCGCCACCCCCCTCTCCCCTTTAGTCCTTGTGATAACCAGCCGAGAGGAAAAGATCGCCAGAACTGGGGAGACATGAGACATCCTTGTTGAATCAAGCGAGAC
Organism: Petaurus breviceps papuanus; assembly: GCF_028583685.1. Lineage (NCBI taxonomy): Eukaryota > Metazoa > Chordata > Mammalia > Diprotodontia > Petauridae > Petaurus > Petaurus breviceps. Next base: position 4,750,313 of record NW_027187322.1, read on the forward strand.
AGGAGTGTGGTGGGCCCAGGAGAGCTGGGTGTTAGGTGTCCCACAAGCTTGTCATGGGGGTCCAGGGAGGTGGTGAGAACATTGTGGCAATGCTGGCTGGTGGTTAGTGCACTGGCCTGGGTCCTAGGATGCCTTTGTCAGCTACTTACTATAAATCCATTTATTAGATGCCTGCTGTGTACGCCGCATCATGACACCTTGGACCGCCCCCTTCTGCTCTCTTGTCTCCAGTTTCCCCAGCTGTACAAATGAGGGGGCTGTATATGCACTTGGAGGCAGGGAGAGCCAGGTTCCAAACCAGCCTTGGTCACTTAGGTACTTTGTGACCCTGTATGAGTCACTTACCCTCCGAGTGTTCCTGATTCCTCCTCAGTACAAGGAGCAGGTTGGCCTGAAAGGTCTAAAAGCATGGTCCTTGAAGAACCTTTCTAATTGTAGAATTCTTTGTTTCTCTTGCTAGTGGGCAGTAAGAGCGAATCCTTTGCTGTTAGTAAGAAACCTCAAAGGGACGCAGAGCCATGGGGAGGGGTAAGGCTGGCAAGCCAGCGGGGAAGATGACATCTCTCTATTTGGGCCCCTGGGCAGGACCTGAAGGGGGCCACATTCCGTCCCCAGACTTTCTGACGCTCTGACCCCTTCCCAGACAGAGCTGGGTCTGGTAGTGGTCTCTGAGGAGTGGTAGTGATAGGACTCCCCAGAGTCTCATGCCACCTAGAATGAACTGGGGGATCCCAGAGCAGGAGGGGGCCTCCTGATGGGGGAAGGGCCTTCTGGTGGGGGAAGGGCCTCCCGGTGGGGAAAGGGCCTCCCGGGGCCTCCAGCCTTCCTCACAATGGGCGCAAGGCCCTGGTACCAGTCAAGAGACCAGTACAAGAGCCTGAGTTAAAGCAGAGGCCAGGTAGATAGAGAGAAGAAGGCAGATGCAGGAGAGGCTGTGGAAGTGGAGTAATAAACCATTTATAATGATGAGAGAATTTAGATTGGGAAGGTTTTGAATAGCCCTTTGTTGATCCTCACAACAGCCCTGGGAGTAAAGTGCTGTTATTATCCCCATTCTACAGATGAGGAAACAAATTAAATGACTTGCCCAGGGTCCCACAGCTAGTGTCTGAGGCTGGATTTGAACTCAGGTCTTCCTGACTCCAGACCCAGCACTCTATCCACTCTTCCACCAGCGATAACCTTTTGGATATGTGGGAGGAAGAAGGAAGACATGAGATCATGCAGCTGTGGCTAAGAGAATGGTGCTACTTTGAGGAGAATTGGGAAAGTCTAAAGGAAGGGGACATTTGGGGGCACAGAGAAAGAGTTCCATTTTGGACATGCAAATGGAACTGTAGCAACAGAAGTTGGTGCAGAATGGTGCTCAAGAGAGAGGTCAGGGCTGGAGATACAAGTTGGGGATCATCGACAACTGGATGTTAACTGAACCCATAGAAGCTGATGAGATCATGAGATCGAGAGTATATAGAAAGAAGAGGGTGCTGACAGCCAGGTGGCGTGTTGTATAATTACTTCCTTCCTTTCTTCTTCCTTTTCCTCCCTCCCTCCCTCCCTCCCTTCCTTCCTTCCTTC
>NW_027187322.1:4751987-4756415 GCF_028583685.1 Petaurus breviceps papuanus
TCCTTCCTTCCTTCCTTCCTTCCTTCCTTCCTTCCTCCCTTCCTCCCTTCCTCCCTTCCTCCCTCCCTCCCGTCCTTCCTTCCTTCCTTCCTTGATAGAGCCTTGGGGGACACCCAGTATTTGTGAGGGGAGAATGTTGATGACAGAGGAGTGTTCCTCCAGGGAGGGGAGGAAAACCAGGAGACAGGGCTGTGTTAGAAGATGTGGTAGCAGTGGTCAAAGAGCTAGAGAGAGGATCAACTAAAGGCAGCAGATTCCAAAATCAGATCCTTGGTGGCCTCGAGGAGGAGGAGCAGTGCTCACTAATCTCCATTTAACAAGCTCCTCCAGAGTCTGAGCAGGGAGTAGCCCCTAGCTTGCTGTGCCTTTGTCAGAAGCATCCCCAGACGATGTCTCCTGGCACAGTCTCCAGCTCGTAGTGTGGCTGTCTCTCTTTGAATTTTTTCATTTGCCTCATTTATCTGGGCCAGGTCCCTTAAACTTACTGGAGGCATTTAGGCGCCCTCTTGTCTCTCTTCACTTTCTTTGTCTTTCATTGTGCTGTCCCTAATTTATCTTTTTCACTGGTAGAAAAAACCAACAAGAAGGAATTGCGTAACTTTGCCTTCTACCAGTCATTACTTTATTTTCCTCTACATCAAAAAGCAGTCCTATCATCTAGCAACGCTGGTGCTTTCCTCTGTTGATTTACCCTCTTCATGTCTTGTTTGTCTATAGTTTTTCGGTATGTTGTCTCCCCCATTAGACTGGGAGCTCCCTGAAGGCAGGGACTGTCTTTTGCCCTTCTTCTATCCCTGGGCTTAACACCATGCCTCAAACACAATAGAAGCTTAATAATGCTAGTTGACAGCCTAACGACCAGGTTCTTTTCTTTCTCTTGTCTATGATATAAATTTTTAAAAATACCTTTTTAGTGGGTTTTTTTTTAGTATTAGTTGTTGGTCTCCCTGACCTTGTCACTCTTTTGTGTTTATTCTGTTTCCTGTCTGCCCTTTTGGTCTCTTTTATGTGTATGTACATTTCAAATCTGAGTTTCTCAGAGAGCTCCCTGTGCAGCCACATTGTTTACTTTCAGCATCCCTCCACGTCCTCATTGGTAGCTCTTTCATCAGAATTTGATTCTTGACTGTTTCCCAGCCCCTTTGAGCCAGGTTATCTCTTTGAGCCTTAATCCAAACATGTAAACGTTCATTAATCACCTCTAAGTGTAAAGCACTCTGTTGGGCCGGTACTAAGACTTCAGGCTTTGGACTCCTGCTTATCTGTGAGCTTTTCTCAGTTCTGTGACCGAGGTGTCCGATAACCTTGAGCGCTCCATAGATATTTGGTGAGAAAGTGAGGAAGTTTATCCGAATGAGAAGCTTGTGAAGGATGATGGAGGCGAAGTTATTGGCAGAACTGGGATCCAAGCCTGGAGCTTCTTGAGACCCTGGCCAAGGCTTTTCCCTAGTCTATATCCCAAGTTAGTACTTAATTATACACTTTAATCAAGGCAGCAGAGGTCGGGGAATTTAAAAATCACTGCTTGAATTTAGAGTGAGTTGCCCTTTTTAGTAGCAGATTTGTCTTCCTATGTATATTATCCCTCATTTAATAAATACAATTGTCTTCCATTTCTTGAATATAACATTTCTAGGCAGTGGAGAGGGGCTGTGTTGGGTGACTGGAAGAAACCAAGGGAATTTTCTATTCATATTGACTTCCCAGGGCTTTGGGTGCTCCTTTTGCTGAACTCCTGAGCTCTTGGCCATCTTCTCCCCTTATGTTTGCTTCTATCTCCTCTGAAAGCTCTTGGAATTTCTCTTGGTCCTGGAATCGCCATACAGGTAATTTCCCAGTTTTCCTTGTTTCCTGCTTTTGTCTTGGTTTGTCACTTCTAATACAGCTGGGTTGCAGTGCCTCTCTTTACCAGTAGGTGCGCCATCTAATTCAGTCTATGCTCCAGATTAAAAAACAAATTCTTTGAGCTCTAGCTTTTAGGTTATATAACAGGAAATACATTTCCCACTTTACCCAAGTGGCCAGTTCTGACTACGGCATATCGAGGGTGCTTAGAATAAGAGAGAGCTGTGTTTTCTTTTTCTGGGTTCCAGCTATGCTATATAGGCGTTTTCCCATGACACAGACCCAGACTTGGCTCTTTCTGACCTGGAAAGCAAAGACCACACACTTCTCTTGTGCCAGCCTTTAGCCTCAGGGCCCACAACACTTGGTACTGAGTTGCAGAGCCAGGTTGGCCTTCTCCTTCCTCCTTGTTCTCCTGTTTTCCTTGTTAGAGGGCCCCTAGCATCTATTAGTACATCTTGTCTTAGTTTTCCCACATTTTTCCAATTAGGCAAGAGAGTCTAGAAGCGAAGGGGAGTGAGGGCCTTAACGAGGGCATCATTATTCCACAGGAAGGAAGATCATTCTCCTAAGAAAGCCGCCGTGCACCCTGGGGCTCTGGGCTTGCTAGAGTTGGCGTCCCCAGCCTGTTTTGTGTTCCCTCGGACTGTGGTCAGCGTGTCATTGTTTATGGCCCTTGGCCACCTTATTAAATAGTGTTTCAGTCCTCCCTGTTTGTGGGATGTTTGTGTAATAAACTCAATCACCAGTACTCTGTGACCCTGGCTCTTGGGCCCATTGGGCTCCATGAGGCTTCTCCAATCTTGGGTTATTGAATCCTCCTGGGCTTGCACATGGGCCTTTGGTTCCTGGGTCCTGACTTGGAGGAGCAGAGCAGAGGGGGTCTGCCATCCCATCCCGTGGCTCACGTGCAGAGAAGCTGAGGCTCAGGGACTTCCTGAAGAGGATAGCCCACCTCTTCCAACAGATGTTCCACGAGGACAGAGAGAGGCCAGAAGTTGGGGATGTGGCTGCCGGAGTGGGGAGGGGGCGCAGGGACAAACAGTGGCTCTCCTGTTTCCTCCTCATTCACAGCTGACTGACAACTGGGCCGGGAGCTTCAAAGCCCCTTTCTGGAGTGGCTTAGCAAAGGTAGGGGCGCCCGGGCCCCATGGGTTTCAGCCGGGTGAATTAATCAGAGCACTTGTTTCCATATTAGAGCTGTCTTGTCCCTTATCATGTTAAGTAGGGCAAAGGGAAAAGAAAGGAGGACCTTGTTGTCTAGAGGACTGGCCAGGCTGCCGCTCACAGCTGTGATTGGCGGTAATTTGGCAGAGCCCATGCAGCTGCTATTTTCAGCTGGGAAGCGTGAATTTTTAATAGCTCAGAGACTAAACAACACAATCCATTCGGGGCAGCGCGGTCCTGATGAAAATATGCCAGACCCTGGAGAGGAGTGTAAAAGGCATGTTATGGCTACCTCCAGAGGAAGGGGCCTTCTGGGAATGTTCTGAAAAAGCAAGGCCTGGGGAGGTGGGGTGAGAATCAGAGCACGCCTCACGATAGCCTGGTGAAGCAGGGGCTACATCTGTTATTGTCTCCATCTCCCAGATAGGAAACTGAGATCCAGAGAACAAGTGACTTTCCCAAGGTCACACAGCTTGTCATGTCGGGTGTGAGACTTGAACCCAGGCCCTCCCACCCCAAAGGGATGTGCCCTGCTCTGCAGGTGCCTCTACCCCCCACATCAGCTTTTTCGGATCTCAGCTGACCATGTAACTCCTCGATCAGGGCGCTGTTTGGTTGTTTGTTGTGTCTGACTCTCTGTGACCCATTTGGGGTTTTCTTGGCAAAGACACTGGAGGAGTTCGCCATTTCCCTCTCTAGCTCCTTTTACATATGAGGAAACTGAGGCAAATGGGGTGAAGTGACTTGCCCAGGGTCACACAGCTAGGGAGTGTCTGCGGCTGGATTTGAACTCACAAAGTTGAGTCTTCCTGACTCTAGGCCTGGTGCTCTGTGTACTATGGCCCTCCAGCTGCTCTTCCATCAGGGTACTAGGGTCAAAGACGGACCTTGCCCTTGACTGGCAGTGACCAGAAGCCACCAGTGAAGACAGATTCTGACGCTCTGCTTCCCCCCAGTGCTGCTCACCTCCGTGCCCAGGTGGCAGGAGGTGTTCTGGTCCAGGCTCCAGCCCTGGCTCACACACAGAGCTGGAGTCAAGCCCAGACTAGGTGAGGTCACAGGAAGAAGCCTCCTGGCGGCCGTTAGAGGGTGGAGAAGACGAGCAGGCAGGGCCTTAGAAGAAGCTGCTGCTTCTTCCCAGAAAGTCGCATGCTGGTCAATCACTAAGACTTGTGCAGGACTGACTAAGGACGAGGGCCCTGCCTTCAGGCTGCTCCCAGCCAGCCTCCAAGGAGCAAGGTGGTCTTAGAAAGTGAGAGAACAGAACTGCCAGAAAGGCTGAGATCCCAGCCCCAAAGCTGGAAGACTCCCACACAGAGGACACAGCCCAGCCTTGTCTTTACCATTGAGGAATCTGAGACCCAGAGAGAAGTGACTTACCCAAGGACTTATGGGGAGTGAGAAAACTGGGTTTCG
>NW_027187322.1:4756815-4790820 GCF_028583685.1 Petaurus breviceps papuanus
TGTGAAGTGAAGGGCAGCCCCTTCCAACTCTAGTCCTGCTCTCAGGTCCTGTGACTGCTGATCGGGGGTTCCTCACTCCCCCCATCACAAGGCCGACCCTGAGATAAGGCTCAGCTTCCATTCAAAACAAGCAAAAGAACCACCCGCACCATAATGAGCCACAGATGGTGGTGGGATTGATTAATCGAATGATCCAGAATTCCAGAACCAGTGGATGAAAACAACGTTGAGATGTTGCCAAAGGCAGACTCCCAAATGAAGAATCCACTATCCGAGATAAAGGAAAAAAGCTTCCCTTCTCCTCCTTGCAGAGGTGGTGGCCTAGGGGTGCGACGTGTTGCATATGCCATTGGGTGAAGCCACATGGTTGACCCGATTTTGCTCTGCCTTTTCTTGTTATGAGGGGTGAGGATGTGGGCAAGTGACTCTGATCTAAATGAATTGGGAGCTGTGGGTTCCAATCCCACCTCTGCCACCTGTTGGCTGTGACCTTGCCCAGGTCACCTGCTTGGTGCCCCAGTGGTGCTCATCTCTCTTGGGACAGGGGTTTTCTAGATACCCATACTGACGACTCCCAGATTGAGGCCAGATTGGAGGGGGAGCCCCCTGCTAGTGAATGGTTGGGGAGATTCGTAGGGTGGCCATGGGCAGACCTGAGCACTTTAGGTGCGGGTGGAGAAGCAGGGGAAGTGACCCATCTGACCCGGGGCTTCTAGCCCTCCTGGCTGCCTCCCCCCTTCCCCAGATCTCCTGGGAAGTGGGGGAGATGAGTGAGTCAGAGCCACAAAGAAGGTGGTTGGTGTGGTTGAGTGGGTATGGGGAGCAGGAGGATGGGTAGGGTCGGGGGGACGTGAATGGAGACATTGTCCCAGGCAGGGGCAGCTCCTGACTGCCCAGGGAATGGAGTGGGAGCTTGGGAGCTGGGCCTCCCCTTTCTGGGCCATGCCTTGTGACCTGTCTGCCACAAGCTCTTTGTCAAATGGCTGTGCACCTGTGACAGAAGGATGGGACTGCTGGGTTGGGAGGGGACAGGGGCAGCTGGGGTGTCCTTGGGGGCTCATCTTCTCCAGCCTTGCAGGGTTCTGAGCTGGGCTCTCCCCCTTCTGTCTGGTTCTTCTCTGGTGGGCTGCCTGGGGAGGGGCTGAGGAGCAGCTCTGGTCCTGAATTGTCCAAGGGGAGTGGAGGCAGACGGGCAGCTTTATTTCTGAGGATGCTTGGATTCCAGGGTTTGGGAGGGCCGGGGCATGGGCTTTTAGCTCAGCCCTCTTCCACCATCCTCCTCACATTTCCCTCCCAAAGGGCTTCAGATTTGGAAAAACAGGTGCAGAGAGTTGATGTTTCCAGCTGTGTACTCTGTGGAAGGTGTCAGTCCGCTTTCCCAGATAGCACAAGGGCAGGGGAAGGAATCGTTCCTTGTTTTTGTGGAAGCTGGGAGCAGAAAGGAAGCTTGGTCTGGGTGATGGCTTGTGATGGCCAGGGTGAATGAGACTGTAGACCTAGAATCAAAGGCATCCACCTCCTGTATTTTACAGGTGAGGAAACTGAGGCCCACAGGGTTAAGTGACTTGTCCAAGGTCTCACAGGTCAGATTGGACTCAGGTCCTCTAATTCTAAGAGAACAGTCTCTGCTCTGTACTCTATTGAGGTAAGCTCCTGGAGGGAAGGAAATGTTTTTCGTTTTGTGTGTGTCCCAGTTCCTAGCTCAGTGCTTAAATGTTTGTCGAAGGGCCATCTGTTTACTGACAAGCAGCTGGGGGTGGGGGGAGGGCATAGAACGCTGGATCTGGAGTCAGGAAGACTTGCTAGCTGTGTGACCCCAAGCAAGTGACTTAACGTCTCTCTGCCTCACCTTCCTCATCTGAAAAATGGGGCTGCCAGCAGAGCCTGCCTCCCAGGGCTGCTGTGGGGATCAAGTGAGACTACCTTTGTTAAGTCCCTTAGCGACATTAGCTGTTGTTGACATCATTGTCTTCAGCTTGTCAAGTGCAAGGCTTGTGGGTGGAAGGCCTGGACAGCACAGCAGGGCAGGGGCTTGGCCTAGGACGGTGCTGGCCCAGGCAGGCTCTTCCCCCCTCCTGCTCTGTGGCTTGGCTTGGACTCAGGTGGGAAGGGGAGTGGGAGAGCTGGGATCCAGGTGGAGGCCCCAGGGAGGGAAGGTGGTTAGTGAGGCTTGTTTGTTTAGGCCGCAGCAGGGGAAGGAAAGTGCTGGCCAAGCTCTGCTTCCTAACAGATCACTGCCCGGCTCTTTAGACGAGGCTCTGACCCAGCCATGCTCTGCTCCAGTGTGGGAAGAAGCTTCCCTGTCACCCCCAAACCCATCCTCGGGCAGCCCTTTTCCAGCCAGGATCTCCCAGCCCCTCTCGTGGGCCCCTCCCGAGGTTACACTATGAGCCAGAGGAGCCCCAGGGAGAGAGTTCGGTGTCAGTCATCCCACCCAGGTTTTCAGCCTCCCCACTCCTGGGCGGCTGCTTGTGTTGTGGCTTCAGGTGAGCCTGTCTTGTGGCTGGGGGGAGGTAAGCTCCCTGAGAGGAGGGCCATCCCAAGGGCCCCCACTATCGCAGGCCCTGGAACCCCAGCCTTGACACAGGGCTGTGCGCAGAGTGGGCCCTGACTGAGGCCTAAGCGTTCCACCCATTCCAAGTGCAAGCTATGATCAGAGCGCTCTTTAGCTGCTTGTTCATAGTCTGGAGGTTCAGAGTTCAGTGTCCACTGGCAGTCTGTCTTGTTCCTGCCTGCCTTCCCAGGTTCAAGTCCCTGCTCTGCCCTTATTTACTCTGTGTGACCCTGAATGAGACCCTTCCCCTCTGGACACCCTGGACAACTTTCTAAAACTATCACTTAAAAAAGACTGGCTAATCTTCATTGGTAGATGGAATTTTCCCTCACGGGAGTTCCCTGTCTCTTTGTACTCACAGGCTTGGCCCAAAAGAGATGGCTCCCTTGGGGGTTGTGAGGATCAGAAGTGTGGAATGGGAGCTGTGAGCATTATCCTCAGGGATAAAGGAGAGAGATGGGGTCCTGGGGTGGGGGCTGATTGCCCAAGGTCACCTGGGTCTTGGGGGCAGAGGCACTAACCTGGACGGTCTGTCCCTCCACCTTCCCTGAGACATTGTGCATAGAGGCAGAATGGCCTGGAAGTGCCTGCAGACTGAGCCCAGGGACCAAGTCTTTACTATAGTGGCTGCTGATGAGCACTGAACTGGGGGGGTCACAGGACCTGGGTTCCGATCCTGATTCTGCCCTGACTATCTTGTGACCTGGAGGGGATAACTTAATCTTCTCTGGGCCTCAGTTTCCTCATCTCAAAGATGTGAGGGTTGGCCCAAAGCCCCTGTGAGGCACCTTCCAGCTCCATGAGGGAGCCCCTGGTTCTGCCCCTCACCCTGCTGATAGGTCACACCAAAGCAGGTGTTCCACAAGGATTGTTTCAAGTGAATCACATTCTTTAATGTGACTTACATTTCATTTCAGAACTAGAAGATTTCTCGGGGAAGTCATAGATTTGGAACTGGAAGAGACCCTGGACTCACATAGTTACTGAGTGTGAGAGTGGGAGTCAAACCCAGGTCTCAGCATTGTTGCATCCCCACTGGAAGACTGGGGGCAGAGAGTCAGCCCCAGCCCTTAACCCTGACCCTGTCCCTTAGCGTCTGAAGCATCTCAGCCCTGCTATGCTGCTGCCGACTTGCATCAGGGCCATCCCTACTCATGCTGATCCATATCTGGCTACTGGACCCAGATGGCTCTGGAGGAGAAAGTGAGGCTGGTGACCTTACACAGCCTGCCTCACTTAAATCCAACTTGCATTTTATGGTGTCATCTCTCTGGTGTCATGGTCTTCTTGGAGAATGAAAGACAGACGGCAACAGGCTTCCAGGTCCCCTTCCATGAGTGGCTCTACCAATAAGGCTATTAATACTTGACATGTTCCCCCTTCGTGGATGCTCCTGTGGCTCTCCAGGGCTCACAGGATCGTAGGGTGGTAGAACTGAAGGGGTCCTTGGAGACCTCTCATTTTATAGATGGAGAATGGAGGCCTAGAGAGGCCTGGTGCTTTACCCAAGGTTGCCCAGGTCATTACCAACAGAGTGAAGACTGGAACTCAGGGCCTCCCCTTTGTACTATGCCTGTACAACTGTGGTTGGAAACACTCTCTGGCTGTGAGGAATCAGTGATTCCACCAGTCTGGAGGGTTCCACGTCCCTGACATTCCTCCTGTCCCTTTTATGACCATGCCCAAGCCCATGAGCAGGGGCACTGGGCAGCAGGAAGAAGGATTCTCTGGAGACAAATTTGGTTGGTCCCCCATTGGTCAAAACGAACCAGCTCTTATTGTGAATGGTCAGTGAGCTTGAAATAGGGGGCAGAATAAGGTAAGGTCTTTAATTTAGGGCAGGAACATAGCTTAGAGATCACTGATCCCTAATCCCTCATTTCACAGATGAGGAAACCGAGGCCAAATTAAGAGACTTATAGGAAGGGACTGACAGAATTGGAACCCACCGATACCGTTGCTGTTCCATTGAAGCACTCGGATGGTGTATCAGGATCCCACCCGTAATCACTGAGTTTGCCAGCCGGGCCCAGGAGAGCAGGGCTCCAGGCTGAGAAGCCGCCCAGGTAATGGGCTGAGCCACAGTTTACTGGGGTGTTTCTATATTTCTTAGCCGTTTAACACGCACAAAACAGTGCTACTGTTTTTCATTAAGTTCCTGAGGTTTTTTAATGTGTCACTGATGGTTTTTGAGGGTCACACTTAAACCCATTTTAACAAATTGTGTGAGTTTCATAGCCCAGCTATTTTTAGGAATGTGAGTGTCATGTTAAGGCAGAATCATAATTTTAACCTTCTTAAAAGGGTTTTCTTGATATCGAGCCAAAATTTGCCTCTTTGCTACTTGCACCCATGGGAGTTCCTGGCCTCTGGGAAATAGTAGGTATGGTGCCCTTGTGGGTTTGGTGTGAGGATCACCGGACAGCCAGTGTGGTCAGTCAGGGGGCCAGGCAAACCCAGGCCAATCCTCTTCACCCAATAGCCCTTCAATTACTTTGAAAATCATTTTCATATCCTTCCTCCCCAATTCCTTCACCCAGTGTTCATCTGACGTGGGTTCAAGGCTCTTCCAACATGGTGGTTACCCTTCTCTGGTTGCTCTTACAACTATGGGCCTCCTTAAACTTTGGCTCCCAGGGCCAAGCACAGCCCCTCAGGAGAGGTCTGCCGGGGCCGCAGGACAGAGGGCCATCTGTTCCTGTTTCCTGGAAGCTCTGCTAAGGTCAAAGGGCTATTTTGGGCAATCCTGTCTCACCAATTGACTTGTGCTGAGTCCTATAGTTCACCAAAAGCCCAGATCTTTCCCAGAAAAGCTGCTGCCTAAAACTGTGCCTTTTTCATCGGTAACAGGAAGTGGATTTTTTTAACCCAAGTATAAAATTTGACATTCGTCCTGTTGAATTTCATCTTATCAGAATCAGCCTGATGTTCTAGACTGTGGAGCTCTCAACTCTGTTGTCCACTGTGTTCAGTGTCCGCCTTCCCCCACTCCAGCTTTGTATCATTTGTCAGCTTCGTCTGGTCTCTTCTCAGCTGACACTGAACCATGAACAGCCCCTCTTTGAGACTGGTCACCACCTAATGGCTTTCCCATCCACTCCACATTGAGCCATCTTCCACAGAGGAGGAGCATGAGATACTTTGAGGCACAAGCTTTGCTAACGTTTAGGTAATCTGTGCACACAGCGTTCCTTTGGTCTTGAGGTTTACCAACCCTGTAAAAAAGGGAATGAAGTTAGTTTGACCTAAGGCTAAGATGTCCTGCACAGAGCTCTCCCTGGCCTTTGTGATCAGCTGCTTTCTCTTCTAGGTTCCCACCAACCCTCTCCTTAATGACCTGACTGATTTTAGAATTTTCACAGAAATAGAAGTCAAGGTCACTGGCCTTACTTTGCCTTTTCAAAAAATCAACGTGATAATTGACTTAGTAAATGTGAGGAAGAGAGTTGACCGTCAAGTGAAATCCTGCATTCGAGTCCTGATAGCTGTGTGACCCTAGGGAAGTCACCCAACCTCTCTGTGTCCTGGGCAACTTTCTGAGCCTCCATGTTTTAGCGTAGGGGCCAGCCTGAGCTGGTGGAGGCAGCTGAACAGGGGGACGGCAAAATTACAGAAAATTCTCTGTGCCAGTAAATGCTGAGCCAGCCTTAGCCATCTGGGAACTTATGTTCTGTTCTAATAAGGGAAGACAGCCCACGTAAGGGGGGATGGGGAAGGGCTCGAGGCATGACAGAGTTCTAGAGCTTGGCTTGACACCGACCCAAGAGGAGTTCTCAGCCCTTCTGCTGATGATGGGCACAGCAGTGATTGTGGCTTCCCAATACTTGGGTTTCCTCTGAGGCTCTCCCAGCACGTCGGAGACCAGGCCTCGTTGGCTGCTCTCCACAAGCCCTCCACGTTTTGTTTTCAGCCCATTCTCACCTCCGAAGCCGGCTGAGGTTGGGTGATTAGGCGGGTGTTCAAAGCGGGATTGGAGACCTGGTCTCCCCTGACTTCTGTGCTAACGCCCCAGCTTGCTGAGGAATGGGGTGGCAGACCCCAGTGCCTTCCCCTGGGATCTCCTCTGATTCCTCCTGTTGATGGCTTGTTTGTAGAGTGGCTTTCATGTTGTCTGCCCCGTTGGACTGTGAGCTCCTGCAGGGCAGGCCTGGCTTTGACCTTTCTTTGTAGACTCTGTGCTTACCATAGTGCCCGACACCTGGTAGCCACTTCAGAAATGTTTATTGATTGACTGACAAAAGGTGTGGGGGTGGGGGGGTCCATGTGAGGAGCTCCTGGTATAGGATCTCCCTCCATTGTCCCAGATAAACCCCGATTGGCACCTTTCTCATTTTAGATTGCGGCTTCTCCCTAGTATGTGTCCGAAACAGGACCGACTGGCTCCCCCACAAAGCCAGCCTTTCTTCTAAGAGCCTTCCTAGCACTGGCTGGCCCTTGCACTCTCCTGCAAACATGCACAAAATGCTGGCTCAGGAGAAACCCGGGTTTAGATCTCAGCTCTGCCGTTAAGGCCCTGAATGTCCTGGGGGACACATGTTCTTCCCCTCTCTGGGCTCCTCTCACAAAATGAAGGGGTGGGGATCAGATGCTCTGTGAGGTGCCAGGCAGCTGAGACAGCCTGTGTCACCAGGGCAAGGTAAGATCTCAGTTACTGCTGGCATGGTAGTCAGCGAATGGAGAAGGGAGGAGGGAAACCTTGGAACGATGGCTCAGCCTTGGGTCTTAGGGAGCCGTTTTCCGCCAGGTCACCCCAGAAGAAGGCGGCCTGCTGCTGGAGCCTGGGAATCCACCCTCACTACCCCGGGCCGTGTCCTCAAGTGCCCACGCCCCTGACCTTGGCTGGAGGTGGCATCTCCAGCCGTTGTTGCCAGGGTCAGTGTCAGGGGAGCAGGGGTGAGCTGGAATTCCCAGGACCAGCAGGGCGCTGTCCTCACGCCCATCTCTAGGGCTGCCTCTGACACCAGCTTCAAAGCAGGAGCAGGGAGGGACTGAGCAGACCAGGAGGAATATTTACCAAACCTCTATGCAGGGCAAAGCACTGAGCAAGAGACTGTGTGCCTTAGCGTCCTCATTTGTGAAATGGCTCCCTGGCCTCCATTTGCCTCTAGCTCTAAGCCTCTGATATTGTGGCTGGAGGACACTGGGTTTGTAGATGTGCAGCTGGGAGGGACCTCCAAGGCCATTAAGCTCAACTCCCCTATTTTACATATTGGTGAGACTGAGACCCAGAGAGGGTTAGGATCTGCCCCAGGGTCACACAGCAGCAAGTGGCATGATCAGAAATCAAGCCCAGACTCTCTGTGACTCTCTGTCTCTGGGAAAAGAGCGTGTGTGTCCAAATTCTTAGTAAGCAGAACTTATGTTAGATGGTTAAGCTTCTCACTGGGGGGCATAGTCACTCTATACCTGCTCCCCCTTCATAGGTTGGGAAAACCTGCCTGCCTTTTCAATTCCCCAAGATGCAGCCCTTTCAAATCCCTCTGTCCATGAAGAAACAAGGTTCTTTTCCCAAAGGAGCCGGGGGGTGCAGGCTTAGGATCTGGGTTCTCATCTCAGTGAATGAGTCTGTTTCTTGGAAAGACTTCTTTCCCAGCCTGCAGGGCTCTCTCTGTACCCCCAGCCTTCAGGGCCCACTCTGTACCCCAGCACCCCAGCCTGCAGAGCCCTCTCTGTACCCCCAGCTTCCCCCAGCCTGCAGGGCCCTCTCTGTACCCCCAGCCTCTCCCAGTCGGCAGGGCCCTCTCTGTACCTCAGCCCCCCAGCCTGCAGCCCGTTCTGTGCACATTTTGTCAGAGGTTCTGCTTGCTGGGGTCTGTCCTGTCTGCCTTCCATTGACACAGAGCTTGAGATCCAGTGTGGTGTCAAGTTACCTAACGTCTAGGCCCCAGAGAACTATCTGAGGGAGTTTCCTTGCCAGGAATGGCCAGAGACCTGGTCCCCCAAACATATAATCTGGTCCTACGTGTGCAGGAGGTAACTGGGATCATAGGATCTTCTTCCCCACAATAGTGGTGGGCCCACTGATAGTCACTGAGGGACAGACCCTGAGTTAGAGGCTGCTGCTGCCTACGTGAGGCTCCCGAGCTTCTCTCCAGCCGTGAGACTGCCCGTTCTGTGGTTCTGTAGTTAGTGTCTAGTTACCTGCTAACTGTCCCCTTTGCTTTTGTCATCTTCCAAACTAAATTGCAGACTAGCCGAGGGGAGGACCATGACATACATCTCTGGTCCTGTGGTATCTAGCAGGTCAATAGATGTTGCCTCAGTTTCCTCTTCTATAAGATGAAGGAGTTGGACCCCTCTCAACTTTATATCCCTGATCCTTTGAACTAAGGTCATCTGTATACCTGCCCTTCTCCAGTTTCAAGTATTATGTCCACACCCCAGTATCAGCCGGCCCTGCAGTGATGTAGACCATCCTTCCTCCTGTGTGGGATCAGCTAGATGGTGCAGAGAATAGAGCACCAGGCCTGGAGGCAGAAAGACCTGAGTTCAAGTCTGGCTTCAGACACTTCCTCCTGTGTGACCCTGGCCAAGTCACTTAACCCTCTTTCCCTTAGTTTCCTCATCTGTAAAATGAGCTAGAGAAGGAAATGGCTAACGAGTCCAGTATCTTTGCCAAGAAAACCCAGATGGGGTCACAGAGTCAGACCTGACTGAAATGCCCAAATAGTAGCTACTGCTGTATAAGCTGCTTCCAGGACATCTTTCACAGTTTGTACACAGCCCTTGCTAAGCCATTACACTAATCTCTTTCATGGGATCGTAGGCCCCTCAGAGGCTGTTATAGGTGAGGAAGCTGAGACCCAGCTGAGCAAAGGGAAGGAAATAAAGAAGTGGCCTGTCAGCCTTCACATGAAGGAGAATGTAAGCCCCCTGAGGGCAGGGGTGGCTGCATTTTGATCTGTGTGCTTCCACTGCCTGACATACGCTAGGTGCCTAATAAGTGCCTGCCTGACTCTCCTCCTAGGTGCTGAGGAGGTCCTGCTGTTGGCCCGGCGCACAGATCTGCGCAGGATCTCCCTGGACATGCCCGACTTCACCGACATCATTCTGCAGATTGATGACATCAGACACGCCATCGCCATTGACTATGACCCCGTGGAGCGCTACGTCTACTGGACGGATGACGAAGTGAGGGCCATCCGCCGGGCCTACCTGGACGGCTCTGGCGCCCAGACCTTGGTCAGCGCCGAGATCAACGACCCCGACGGCATTGCCGTGGACTGGGTGGCCAGAAACCTCTACTGGACCGATACGGGCACAGATCGCATCGAGGTGACACGGCTGAATGGGACCTCCAGGAAGATTCTTATCTCGGAGAACCTGGATGAGCCGCGGGCCATTGTTCTGAACCCAGTGATGGGGTGAGTCTCCTGGTCAGGGCTCCAGGGCCACGAAAGGAGCTTAAAGGGGTAAGAAGCCACTCCCCTGGTGCCGCTGGCGGGACCGAGATTTACCAGCACCCTGTGAGACGTTGTCTTCCGGGCCATACAGGTGGGGAAACTGAGGCTCCAGGGAGGGAAGTGACTTCCCACACTCTTGCAGTTTTTTGTTGCAGGCAGGATTGGAACCTGGGTCTCTCCTGACTTCCTGTAGCAATCCACAATTTAGCACACACTCAACTCTTCTAACACTAAGCCACCTGGGTGATCGTGGGGTCCTAGATTGAGAGCTCAGGGACTCAAGGAGTTAAAGTGACTTGTCCAAGGTGATGTAGAGTTAAAGGCCATCGAGTCTTCTCCCCCTCCCCCCATTTTACAGAGAAGGAAACTGAGGCCCTCAAGATGAAGGCTGCACAGGGAGTCAGGTCATTGTTCGTGGCAGAGTCGAGATCTGAACCCAGGTTGTCTGATTCCAGCTTCCGTGGCCTTTCCACTGCCCCCAGGGCTTCTGAAGAGGGGCAGGTCAGGGCCATTCCTCTGCTTGCTCCTCATGAGGGAGGGTGTGGCTGGGCCACATCATGGGGAGAGCAGAGGCTGGAGGCTGGACACAGTCATGGTCCAAACTTCCAGCTGAGCGCAAGCAGCATTGAGCCCGAGTCTGGAGCAGCCTCATCAGACTGGGCAGACCTCACAGAGGAGCTTGGCTGCCGTGAAGGGTGGGGAGTTCACCCCCTCCACAGGTTGAGCTCCCAGAACTCTCGCTGTCCCTGTCCCAGCCTGCTCAGAGCGGGACAGGGTTCCTTCTCAATGGTCAGAGCAGCTCATTTGTGCCTAGGACCTGGGCCTGAGCCCAGACTCCGGCCACTTAACAGCTGTTTGTGCCCTTGGGCAGGTCGTGTCCTCACTTTTAAAATGGGAATAATCCTTACCTCACAAAGTGCTCGGGTGCAGTGGAGAGCCAGAGTCTGGAGCCATGGGGACAAGGTTCAAATCCTGCCTCGGACACTCACTGGCTATGTGGCTGTGGGTGAGTCAGCTCATTTCCCTGAGCACTTTCCTTCTCTGTAAAAAGAAGAGGTTGTCCTTCATATCCTGCAAGATCTCTTTGGGCTCTCCACCGAGTACCTTGGGTTCATCCAGCAGCAGCAAAGTGCAGTGTGTAAAATGGTGGATTTGCTGTTAAGAACCCCATCTCTGATGCACATTTGCTGTGTGACGATGGACAAGTCACCTAAACACTCTAAGCCTCAGTTTTCCCGTCTGTAAAATGGGGACAATAAATCCTGTAGCACCTATCTCATGGAGTTGTTGCCAGGCTTAAAATGGGGTGACTTTTGCTGAATTGATGGAAATGTGTGTGTGTGGGATTCTTTTTCAGGTACATGTATTGGACAGACTGGGGTGAAAACCCCAAAATTGAATGCGCCCATCTGGACGGGCAGGCCAGAAGAGTCTTGGTGAACACGTCTCTCGGGTGGCCCAATGGCTTGGCACTAGACCTCCAGGAGGGCAAGCTTTATTGGGGAGATGCCAAAACAGACAAAATTGAGGTGAGTTACTCCTCAGGTGGTGGGTTACTGAGGGTGAGACTAGTCAGTTAATCAACTGTTGTTTTGTAAAAGTTAGTTTTATTTTACTTTCATTCTTGTTTCTCTCACTTTCCCCTCCACCTACCTCACCCACTGAGAAAAGAGAAAAACAACCTGTCACAAATATGTATGGTCACACCAAGCAGATTCCCTCCTTAGCCCTGTCTCCTCGCACACATGCGCGCGCACACACACACGTGTGTGTGTATTTGTATTCTCCTTCAGGAGCCTACAGCCTGCTTCATCATGAGTCTCTTGGGAACGTGGCGGGTCATGGGGTTGATCAGAGTAGCTACATCCTTCACAGCTGATAATCATTACAATGCTGCTGTTGCTGTGTATGAGGTTCTTCCAGTTCTGCTGGTTTCACTTTGCATCAGTTCATATGAGTCTTCCCAGGTTTTTCTGAAACCGTTCCCTTCGTCATTTCTTATAGCACATTAGTAGTTCATCACCAGCATTCATTCAGCCATACCCCAGCTGATGGGCATCCCCTCAGTTTCCAGTTCTTTGCCATCCTGACAAGAGCTTCTATAAATATCTTGATACAAATAGGCCCTTTTCCTCTTTCTTGGATTTCTTGAGCAGTGTAACCACAGGAGTCGTATTGCTGGATCTACACACTGTTTAATAGCTCTTGAAGCATAGTTTAAGTTTCTTTCCAGAATGGTCAGACCAGCTCACAGCTCCATCAACAATGCATTAGTGTTTTCCCACATCCCCTCTAGCATTTATCGTTCTCCCTTTTTGTCAACTTTGCCAATCTGTTGGGTTAGAAACAGCTTTTGAGTTGTTTTAATATGCATTTCTCCAATTTTTAGTGATTTAAAGTGTTTTCATATGGCTATTGATAGCTTGGATTTTTCCCTCTGAAAACTTTAAATTCCTATCCTTTGACCAACTGGGGAATAGCTCTTACTTTTATTAGATATGACTCTGGTGTGTATGTGTGTGTGTGTGTGTGTGTGCGCGCGCACGCCCATGTGCACAAACATATCCCTTAGGAATAAGACCTTTATTAGTGAAACTTGTCAAGCAGCCATTGTTTAATATAGTACCCACAGCTAGTACTTATGGGGCAGCTAGATCGGGCAGTAGATAGAGCTCTGGCCCTGGAGTCAGGAAGACTTGAGTTCAAATGCACCCTTAGACCTCACTAGCTCTGTGATCCTGGACAAGTCACTTTGCCTCGGTTTCCTCATCTGTAAAATGGGGATAATAATAGCACCTATCTCTCATAGTTCTTATGAAGATTAGATGAGACAATCACTTTAAAGTACTTGGCATAGCATGGGGCATGTAAGCTCTATATAAATATTAGCCATTTCTTCTATTTTTATTTTTCTCATACAGTAGCCACATGACTTTGGACAGCCCTGGGCTCAGCACAGTGTCCTTGTTTTTGCTTTAACACCTCTTTCTACCTAGCAGTGGCCACCAGTCAGTCAATCAGCAAGCCTTCATTGCCCACTTACTGTGTGTCAGGCGCTGTCTTCAGTGCTGAGGATACAGAGACAAAAGGGGGATAATCTCTACCATCGAGGAGTCTCAGCTTTGTTGGAGGGAACAACTGGGGGGTATGTGATGGTATGAGGGCAGTGGGGGGAGGGCTGGGGTGGCACTGCCCTCCCTAGCTACGAGCCACTAGGAAAGATGCTGCCAGTGGAGCTTAGTGCCAAGAACAGCTGGCCAGAGGAGGGTGGGGAGTGTGAGAGGAGGCCATGCCAGTCTTCATGATGCCTTTATTCTGGAAGCCGAGTCCTGTCATCAATAGTATTAGCAATAATTGTTACGGGTAGGCATTGATAATCATTAACATGGCAAGGTCTGGTGCTTTCCATTGGAGCACAGGCTGCCCCAGCCGTCTGATGGCCGGCCGTCACTGGTGAGCCTCCTGCCTTGCGACGTCCCCTGCTCTTGTCTCTCTTACCAGGGGTGCTTTCTTCCCCTCTGACACCCAGGCCTGCGTCATCACTGTCAGCCATCGGATGATTGGGGGTGTTGCTGGTAGGGCGGGAAGCTTGACCTTTGATCCCTTGGAGTCCAAATGCTTATTTGGGATCATTTTAGGAAAGGTGTGACAACAAGTGAATGTGGAGGGAGGGCAGGTCTTCTCTGGCTTATACCTTGCAGTAGTCTGAAACGTGACACTGTCCATTCTCAGCAGAAGCAATCATGATGGCTCAAATGCATGCTTCACCGTGTACTACGTTACGACAGTAACGGCCCCCCTTTAGAATTTACAAAGGATTAGGAGAGACAGAGTATCCCCTGCTCTCCCCCTACCCCCCGCCCCGCCCCAGCTTCCTGCCTCCGGCTGACAGTGATCACTCCCTCCTCCCGTTACTGCCCAGCCCCACATCTCCTGGCATTTCCTCTGCAAGTATCACATTCTCATGTTCTCATCCGTGTTCTTGTTTATGTGAGTGTTTCCTCAAGCCCTCCGTTCCAGCTCGTCACATTTAGAGGGAGGCGGGTACTTGGAGACTATCTTCTCCTATCTTCCTCTTCCAAATGGGGAAGTTGAGGCCCAAAGAAAGGAGGTGATTTGGTCGAGGTCCAACCAGTCAGGCTTCCAAGTCCTGGCTGATGGCAGTGACAAGGTGGGACTCTGTGCTGACCCGAGAAGGGCTGCCATTCTGGAGCCGGAGGAGGGAGAAGCTGTCCCTGGGGCTTTGTCCCCCAAGAAAGCCTACCACTTCCCTCCTCGAAGGAGAAAATTGAGGCACCTCGTTATAGAAAGAAGTAGATGGCCAGGGCCTGATGGATGGCTCAGCTCAGAGTCTTTTCCATTGATTCTTCAGCTAAGACCAGGTCAGCAGGAAATCCTCTGGATTGCTGATGAATCCAAAGGGAAGGGGGGAGATGATCCCTAGCAAGGCTCCAGAAGAGGGCTGCCCAGAACGTTAGCGCAGACATGTGCAGGGCACTCTGGAGCCTGCAGAGCGATCCCACCTGCCTTCATCCATCAGCTCCTCTCCTCTCCCTCCTCTTCTCCATTTGGGTCCAGCTCATCTGAGGGACAAAGGAAGGGCTCCCCTGAGAGAGGGGGTGCTGGAATCCAATGCAGTCTGCACCTACCACATACTGGCGGTAACCAAACATCTGAGGTCCTGGCCCCCCAAGATTTTCTTCAAACTTGGAGCTTCTGTTGTCAAGGGGGGACCATGGGCTGGTTGAGCTCTGGCTGCTGCACTGTCCCAGCCCAAGTTGTCTGAGAGTTGGCAGCGGGGGAGCTACCAGTGTCCTGGGTCAGCAACTTGAGACGTTTTCTCCCCAGATAAGCACATCTGCTGTGATAATTACCATTTCTAAGCCAAAACCCCAGGGGCCGCTAATTTGGCCTCTTTTTTGGTGAAGATGAAAAGGAGCCTCCTCCTGGATTGAAACCAGCAAAAAGAAGGTTTTCAGGGGAAATTGTCACAACCCCCCCATGTTTGCTGTGAGGGAGAATTGTACATGAACTGGGCAGATGAGCCAGGACAGTCTGGCTCCGGGGCCAGGAATGCGTCTCGCTGAAAGCCCAGAACATCTCCTTTAAAGGAGAAAGCAGCATGGGGCCCACCTTCCCATTCAAGGTGCTCTGCCGAGTTTACCCTGAGCCTTGCCAAATCCTGACATATTTGGGGTTTCTTTGTCCAGTTATCCTTCCAGAGAGGACTTCTCTGCTCTGAGGGGCACTTGGTTCTTCCCTGGCTCTGATTTACAGCCATTGAGTCAGGGAGAGGCTCAGGCCAAAGGCCGCATGGGAGGCCAGGTCTGTGGCCTTTTGCTCCCCAGGTCTGATTTGGAGCACAGTTCCTCAAGGACAAGACTGGGGAAGCAGCGAGAGACTTTTACTACCAGAGACATATACAGAGAAACAAACTTTACACATATAGAAGTAGACATGTATGGGATGGGATGCCTGATTAACTTAGAGTTATACTAGTAGGGACAGTGGAAGACTTCTCTTAGAAATTCCTCCTTTTAGAATCTTGAGCTTCCTTCAAACACAGGCCCTTTCTGAGCCCCACTCCACAGCTGTTCAAACTGTCCTTCACCAAAACAGTTACTATGTAGTATGTCTCTGTCTCTCTGTCTGTCTGTCTCTCCTTCTCTCCTTCCCTCCCTTCCTGTCCCCTCTTATGCATTTACTTATTGTTTCCCCCAGTAGAATATAAGCTCTTTGAAGGCAAGAACCACTCAGTTTCCCCAGTACTTATCACAATGCTCAGGGCATAGTAGGTGCTTAAGTCCCTGTTGCTTAATTGATTGAATTTTGGGCCAGAGCCACCCCACCCAGAGCCCAAAGAATTCAACAGAACTGAAGCAGCTGCAGGGGAGGGAGAAGTGAAATCCTTTGGATCTCTGTGAGCATGGTACCTCCGTAGGACAAACATAAATAAATGCTTGCTGATTGGCCAACTCATTTCTTATCAGCCCTTACCCACAGAGGCTTCTGTACATTCTTTGAGTGGCTTTCCCTGCCTGGTTTTCTCTCTACCTTAGGCAAGTGTTGTCTCGGAGAACTCTCTGTGTTGAGAGAATTTGCTGTAGCCACTGACCGGGGTTCCCACTGCCTCTCACAAGTTAGGAAAGTCTCTGACTTGGAATCAATTTGTGCTCACTACCAGGGTCCCAAAGAGATTGTGACTTGCATGCTGAAAGTGACCCAGAACTTGAGCACTCCAAGGCTATTTTAACTTGTCTAGAGCCTAAGATGGAAAGAAAGCTGGATTCAGTGTCTGGGCACCCGGCTTTTGAATATTTTGTGATGCAGGGTCTGTGTGACATTGGAGAAGCTCCTTTTTGTCTCCAGGCCCTATTTTACTCTCCTGTAAAGTAATGGGGCTGAATCAGATAATGTCAGACAAATCCCTAACAGCCCTAACTCTATGAGTTCATGCCTCATTAGTGACCTATTCAGATTCACTGTCGGTCCCGTTCTTGTCCGGTGTCCATTTAGCGAGTGGTCTCACCCAAGGTCTACACTTCTGTAATGATGTTGACAGCCCAGCGCCATCTTTCCTAGACCTCTCTGCAATCCTGCTAATGGCAGGATTGGCTGTCATTGGGAGAAGATGGGTTAGAACAGCTGTGTGGCCAACCCAGCCAGGAGAGCGCTGGTCACTGGAGAGTGGGGGGCAGGGAAGGGGGCTTCATTTCTGTTCTGGAACAGCCAGAATTGCTGCTTAATAAAAGTAGCTTGAGGGAGATCTTCCTTAATATATTGGGTTCAATTTGGAGAAATCACTCAGTTACCAATGTAATGAATACAGTAATGTTCACACAAAGGTCACTAAAAGGAAACCCTCTCTCTAAGGAATCCACAGACCAGGGAGGGTCCTGGGGGGGGGGTTGTAGATGGTGGCGGACACCTCCCCCACCCTGGCAGAGGAGTGTGGGGGCCAATGAGGGCAAAACAGACATGTGATCACAGCCAGTCTCTGTCCTGCAGAGCCTGGTTTAAGTGCTTTAATTTGTAACGAGAATCCAGACTGACCAGGGATGATGTGAAAGATTGTTAGGGCAAGATAAAAGGCACCAGGGGTGGCTGGGTGGTGCAGTGAATAGAGCACTGGCCCTGGAGTCAGGAGGACCTGAATTCAAATCCAGCCTTAGATGCCTAACACAAAAACTAGCCGTGTGACCTTGGGCAAGTCACTTAATCCCAATGGCCCTCCAAAAAGCAAAAAAATAAAAATAAAAGGTACTAGCTTCCCAAGAAAGGAACATGAACTTGAACACTGTACTCTGTATTTAGGTGTCAGTCTCCCAGAAACAGCTTTATTTAATTTATTATTAATCTGTAGCCTGGCAATTTCAGGGATGGGGCCAGGAGGGAGGAAGGTGGGGAAGGGAAGGGGATCAAAACTGGCACAGACCCCTTCCCCCCTCCAGCCTTCGCACATGAATCTCTGCCCCAGGACACTTTCAACAAGCCACATCAAGCCCACTGGGTCTCAGGCATTGGGCTAAGTGCTCCACAAATACTAGACAACTTGGAGCTGGTCACAGAGGGGACATGTTGGTCTTAAGGAGGACAAGGAAAGGATTCTTACAGAAGGTGGGACTTCAGCCAGGTCCTGAAGGAGGCTGAGCTGAGGAGGGAGAGAACCCCAGGGGGCTGGGGTCACTGGGTGGCAGGCCCAGGGAGGGCATGGTGTGGAGGAAAACTGGAAAGGTTGGAGAAAGGGCTTTTGTAGCCAAAGGAGTCTTGAAGAAGACAGAGATCTTGACATACAGTCTGGGTTGATATTCTAGAATTGAGCGGCCAGTAACTCTTCCATTTGTCCAGGACACTCTCTCACTCACCAAAGGGACGTCTTCCCTTCCATTGGGTGTTTTAGTCTTTTCTCAGAAAGAAGGGCCAGTGCTGGCTGGCCAGTCCCTTCCGATGGGCAGAGCAGGAGGAGATCACCCTTGGATGGGGTGATAACCAAGTCTGGGAATGTAGTGATGGAAACCAGATAACAAGCTTGGTTGTCACTGTGAATTCACTTCCCTAAGAACCTCTATGGAAAGCCAGGAAGCCCAGGGCCCAAGACTCCCCTCGGACACATACTGACCATATGGCCTTAGATGAGTCACTTAATATCTTCGGGCAACTTTATAAGATCATAAATTGCAGAGAATGCAAGGGGACTTTCTTCACTTTAAATAAGAGATTTAAAGAAATTTGTAAACCAAGTCAAAAAATTCAGTGAAGGGAAATTCTACCTCTGAACTTAGAAACTTGGAGACCCCTTGTGTTGCCAGGACCTAGATGGGAGGAGTGAGTAGATAGAACCTGAAAGAGGCAGTCAGGAGGGTCTGGGTTCTAATCCCACCTCTGACAATAGCTGGGTAACCCTGGGGAGGTCACGACTTTGGCATCATTTTCCTCATCTGTAGAGTGGGGATGATAATATTTGTTTCCATTCCTCCCAGTTTCTTAAAGGAAAATGTCCTGCAAATCTGAAATTGTTTTGGAGATGTTGATTGTGGTTTGAGGGGGAATGAGGGGAGCATTATTTTCCCTGAAAAGTAAACAGTTACCCGTAGCAGTTAGCAATAATAACACAATTAGTAACCGGCCTTTGGTTCCATTGCGGCTTCTCTGGGATAGCCTGGGAACCTAACTACCATGTATAACAGATGTGTCCTGTAATTTGGAAGTATTTCACAAAATAAAAATACAACAGGACATAGGGAGTGTAACTAGGTAGTTTTCTCAGCTATTTGGTATCTCACTTTATAGGTTTAGTGGTCCCTGTTTCTCTGACACCACCGATTTATAATTGTTAGGAGAAAACGTGTTCTGGGGTTCTGGCCACTGCCTTAGAAATGAAGTTTTGAAGCTGGTGTGTAGGAGGGGAGCCTGCCTCTGGGCCTCTTAAAGGCTCCACTGGCGACCTAGAGTCTAGCAATGATGGCACCTTTCAATGTCTCTTTAGTCTAATGGGGATCTGCCTCTATCTGGACACCAGCCAGCCACAGTTACCAAGACTATTAGCTTGGAAACAGAATGTTTCCCAAAGCTGTTAATTTTTTCATAGTTGCTGGAGACTTTGCTACTATCCGAGATGAGATTTTTGAGATTTTGAGCTGGGTTCAACCAGGCTCATGGAATCATAGAATTTGGGGCTAGAAGAGACGGCCTTAGAGAACATACTGGTCAGCTTGTCCATTTTACTGATGGACAAGCTGAGGCCAAGAGGAGGCAGTGAACCCCGCCTGGGGTGCTCAGGTCAGAAGTGGCAAGTTCAAGCCCAGGCCCTCAGATTCCAGTTCCTGTAACTTCCATCACACTGGGCTGTCGTCTATTGACTTCACAGGGCTTCAGTTTGAGGGAAAAACAAATAAAAAACTACTATTCCATTCATCCTGGGGCTGTTTGTGCCTGGCTAAGCTCTGGGCTTCGAAGGGACGTTCAATGTGATGATAAACGCATTTGCTTTCTCTTTGAAGAAGGCTGTGTGGGCCAGATTTCTTGTTGCCCAGGCTGGCAGCCGGATCCTCAATCCCTTTGATATGTTGGGAGCAGAACAAAGGTCCACAAATATCAGCTCCCGAAGCAGGCGCCTCAGATTTGGAGGCTGCATTCAGGATTGCAAGCATCTTAGGTCTGGCTAAGAGCAGAAGCCAGCTACCATGCCGGGCTGCATCGCAGGATAGATGCTGTGTGTGCCAGTCCTGCTGGGAGGCAGGTATTCAGTGTGGAGGGAGACAGTCAGCCTGTGGTCATGTGTTGACTTGGAAAACCACAATTGACTTCCTCTATTTTATGATATTTTTATATTTGTTATTATCTATTATGGTTTGACATTGTACTTACGGTAGTTGTAGCTTAACAATAGATAATTAACATTATGGTGTCTTTTATTTTGATATTTGGTAAACATTTCCCAGTTGCCTTTTAATTGGGTGCTTGTAAGTGTGACAGGCTTGCTGGGAGTATTGAGCAGTTCAGTGACTTGGGTAGGGTCACACGGCCAACCCGGGCAGGAGCAGGAGCTGGGCTGGGATCTTCCCGGCTCCGGGGCCACCTCGGTCCCTTTGGCCCTGAGGCTACTCTTGATCTGAGATCCAGGGTGTGCTTTCTCTATTTCCAGTCTCCCTTGGGGATCTCACCGGCTCCCAGATCCACTGATCGTCTCAGCGCTGATGATCAGCCCAGCTCGGTGGGGCCAGCCCTGGCACAGCCCCCATCCTGATGCAGACCTTCATCCCTGCACCCCTGGGCTGTTGTTATAGCTGCTGGGGGAAGGATCTGCCTGCTTCAAGGTTCTTCCCACTCCAGACCATCTTCCTTTCAGCCACCAAAGGGATTTTCCTAAAACACAGATTTGATCTTGTTACACCCTTATTCAATAAAGTCCAGGGGTTCCCTGTGGCCTCCAGATCATCGTGGGGTGGGGGAGAATCACAGGAGCGGCTGAATCTGTAAATGTCTGCTGCTAGATCGGAGGTGCTGGCCATGGAGCCTTGGCTTCCCAGAAGAGCCTAGCTAGAACTGTTGTCTCGCTTCAGGGTGGAAATCCAGAATGAACGTCTGGTGGTTCCACTTAACAGCTAGCTATGGGACCATCAGTGCCAGTGGACTGAGTTCCCATGATTGGCCCTTCACTTTCCTTCTCTGTAAAATGGGATCCCAGTCCTGGGTGGTTGTGAGGAAAGTGCTTTATGACCCAAACACACTCAAGAAATGTCCATGATGGTGACTGTGCTTATGAGGAGGTGCCTGTCTCAGTGTCCTCTACCCTGGTCAGACCTCGGATCTGCAGCACAGTGTTCCATTCTGGGCCCCACCGTCCAATAACAGTAATGATCTGGAGAGTGTCTAGAGGAAGACGGTAAAGGCCTTGAGGCCGTGTCAGAGGAGGAGTGACTGGAGCGTTTGGCCTGGAGGAGAGGATAGGAGAGCAGCCGTGGAAGGGCCATCATGTGGTGGAGGGATCACACTTGGTCCTACTGGGCATAAGGGAGGAGCCAAGTTGGGGACAGAGGAAGGGAGGAGTTACAAAGTGACCAATTCAGGCTCAATGTTGGGAAAAATTACTTAATGCTGACCTTTCCAGTGTGGAAGAGACTTTCTTGAGAGGCTATGGGTATCTCCCCCCAACTTGGAGATCCTTGAATACCCCTAGTCAGATGTGCTATAGTGTGAATCCTTTCTAGGTATAGGCTGGGGTCTCTTTAACTCTTAAAATCTCTGATCCTGTTTTTTGGGCAGCTGGTAGTAGAATGGACATAGCATCAGCCCTGGTGTCAGGAGGACCAGAGTTCACAGCTAGCCTCTTCCTGCCTCAGTTTCCTAACCTGTAAAATGGGGATAATAACAGCCCTTACCTCCCAGAGTTGGTGTGAGGATCAAATAAAACGGTAACTGAAACACTTAGCTCAATGCCTGGCACACGGTAAACGCTAAGAAACATTAGCTGTTATCCTGTGGGTTTGATGATGGGGAGCCCAAATGAGAAGGGGGCGGCTAAGTCACTTGAGGCAGGAATATGGCCAGCTGGCCTGAGTGGGTGACTGAGTGGAAAGGGAAGATGAGGACAGTTAGAGACGGTGGGCCAAGTGGGCTAGCTAGTAGGTGCTCAATGACACTTCTCCGATTGGGCAATAGCTCACATTTCTGTTCAGACCATTTCCCCTCCCTTTGCCTCTGTTTCTTCGGAAATCAGAGGCTTGGGGAAGATGACTTTCCAGGTCTCTCTCAGCTTTAACTCAGATCTCTTGTGACGCCATGTATGGTCTCGTCTTCAAAACAGCCCTGTGAGAAAGACCTGGAACCGCCTCTTGGTTAGTTCTCTAGAAGGGTTTCAGATTGGAAAGGGGAGTTATGAAAAATGCTGAACTCCACCTTTCACCAAAATCGTGAATCAGTCACTGATCGTTTCATTCAGTCAATAAGCCTGCAGTTCATTTTACAGACGAGGAAACTGAGGCAGACAGAGTTAAAAGTCATGCCGCTAGGAAGTGTCTGAGGCTGGATTTGAACTCAGGAAGCTGAGTCTGCCTGGCGTCAGGCCCAGGGCTCTGGGTACTGCCCCATCATTCCTTGCTTGATTGTCAGGCTAGGTGCTGCGCTGGGCAATAGAAAGAAATACAAGGGAAAAGTGCAACTAGCCTAGTCCTTGTCACCAGAAACTCGCCTTCGGCTGGCGGGGAGACGGTGTTTGCTTGGATAAGTGGGCACAAAGCCCTTTGGGGGATACATGACTTACTGGGCAGCTTGTGGCGCAGTGGGTAGAGCTGTGTCTGGAATCAGGAAGACCTGAGTTCAAATCCAGCCTCAGACTTTTACTGGCTCTGTAACCTTGGGAAAGTCCCTTCACTCCTATTTAGAATGAGGAGAATCACAGCACCTGCCTGGCCAGATTGTTGGGAGTCTCAGATGAGAAAAGATTTACAAAAAGCATTTAGCAGAGTGCCTGGCACTCAGTAGGCCCAATAGAAACGCTCAATTTCTCCCTTCCCCCCACCTCTGCCATCGTGAGTTCAGAAGAGAAAATGGGCAGCTTCTGTTGAATGGACAAGGACCATTCTTTATGCTCGTCCTTCAAGGCTTGGGCTGGAGTCTTCCTCTTCGTCTGCCTTGGCACCCTATTTGAGCTCTGGTCTGACTGGGTGAAGTCCATGCCTGCTAGTTAGGAAAGGACCCCAAGTCTTCTAGTAGTGAATGTTGGGATGAAGGAGGGGAAAGGAAGCTTTTGCACTTTCCCCACTGGAAGCTCCTGGGGGTCCCTTTTGCCCCCTGCTGGCCTGTCCCCCTGCCAGGATTGTTGACCAGAACATTTGTGGGCTGGGTCCAACCTCTAGCAGCTGATCTCCATTGATGGACAGCCTGTTGTCACAGGGATCCCCTTTCAGCTAATATAACATGAGTGGGGAACCTCAGTGGTGGTGGTGACCTGAGATGAATTAACGGATTATGGTGGATAAAAATATATTGGTGTTCCCATGATCTGTCACTTAGAAGTAGAGGGAGGCAAAACCCAAACCCATCAGATATGCAGAAAGAAAAATGTTGTTTGGAGAGAAAATAGGATCTGGGTGACTAAAGAAAGATGAGCTTGTCTAGCATGGGATTTTGTACGGGGGGCTTCTTAGAAGCTGGGACACTTTGTTCCCATTGCATTTTTAATTTAATTTTAGTCTGTTTTTCGATTATTAAGCATTTATTTCTTCTTCTCTCTTCCCTTCCCTCTGGAAAAAAAGGGAAAAAGAAAGCGTTTGTAACAAATATGCTAGTTAAATGAAATAAATTCCCACACTGGCCCTTGTCAAAAAATGTGTGTCTTTTTCTGCATCTTCTATTATCAGCCCGTTGGCATCATGGTTTATTATTGCATTGTTCAGAGTTCTTTAAGTCTTTCAACATTGTTTATTTTTTACAATGTTGTTATAAATTGTTTTCCTGGATCTTCTCACTTCTCTCTGCATCAGTTCATACAAGTCTTCTCAGATTTCTCTGAAACCATCCATTTCACCCTTTCTTACAGCACAAAATTATTCCGTCATATTCATACACTATAACTTGTTTAGCCATTACCCAATGGATGGACATTGCCTCAGTTTCCAGTTCTTTGATTTCTTTAGAATATAGGTCTGCTAGCAACCCCATTGCATTCTTTTTAGTTAATTAAGTGTTTAGTGTTTCTAAGTTGAGATGATTCTCTGCCCCTTCCCCCCAAAGGGAGAAAACCATGACTTTTAAAGGTGGCTTTTTTTTTTTGGTATGACTATATTTGAAGATTCAAGCTCCTTTCTTCTGAAAGGACCACAATTCAGTTATTAAATACAAGTCAGTAAAAAAGTTGAATTGTCATAAATAAATGTCATTTGGGGGTCATTTTCTAGGAACTTAATTATTGGTAATGCGGGGCCCACTTGCCCCATGTCCACTGTATTCCACTATGCTTGAGGACTCATGGTCTCGTTGATGTGTGTGTCTCTTTAATGATAAATTCCTGAGCCTCATGGGCGGCTCTCCTCTGTTTCTCCTGACTGCCTTTCCACTGGGAGCTTGCCCAGTGTGCTAGGGGCTGTTCTTGGTTTCTCTCGACATTTCGAGGATACCCATGAAACCCATGCGGCGTTTAGCGGTTACCCCTCACTTTTGCCATCTTTCAGGCTCCTTTCCTCCAGTGTTCTCCTTTCTAATGCCTTGTTTTGGGGGTGGTGGCTGCTTGTGCCTCCCTGGTGCCTTCTTCTTTGTCCCTTGGGTGATCATTCGATTCAGTCCGGCAACTGTTGTGTTCCATGACTGCCAGCCCTCTGACGTCACCAGAAGAACATTGGAATTCACGACATGGGTCTTTGTCTCAGCTTTCATTGTACTAGACCTAACAGGTGCTGAGTGAGTGGCTTTTTTTTTTCCTGTGTTGGAATCTGAGAAGGCACAGAGATATTGACTTCTCGCTTCCCACCCCTTTAAACTTAGTTCACTTAGTGGAATACTGTCTTTGGCCCTAGGGAAAAGAGAACTGAAAGGGTTCTTCTGGGTCCTTTAGTCAAACCCATATTTAAAATATGCATCCCTTCTAAAAACACCAGACAGAGCATAAACGTGCCCTCGAGGAGCTTATATTCTAGAAAGAAAACCATTACAGAGCCACACATAACCACGGGTATTTGATAAAGGTATAAGAGATGCAAACAAAGTGTTCTGTGGAGACTGAGGAGGGAAAGGTGGTTACCAGATGGAAAGGAGGGACCAAAGAAGACTTTCTGGAGGAAAGGTACTTGGTTAAGTCTTTAAGGATTTATGAAGCCCTGACTATGTGCCAGGCACTGTGCTAAGATTTGGGGATACAAACAAAGGCAGACAGGTGGTCCCCGCCTTCAAGGAGCTCACAGTTGGACGGGAAAGGCAACTTTTATATAAATAGATATATATGTGTATGGATAGAGACGCATATAGAGTAAAAGGAAGATAGTATTGGAGGAGAAGGATGTGGACAGAATCTGGTAGAGAAGGGACATGGCATCTGTGAGCAAGGGACAACCTTGAGCAAAGATCACGGCTGGAACTAATCCGTTTTTCCTCACACCATGATAGAGAATTTGAAAGCAACAAACACTTATGGAGCACCTCCTGTATACAGAGCACTGTACCCTATGAGTGAAGCTTTTAACCTAGATGACAGGTGGTATGTGGAGGGGGTGGGAATAGGGGCTAGGCAGTGAAGGACAGAGAGAAGAGAAATAGAGAGCCGCATCTCATCAGGCTTCACCATTTTATCGAGGAAGACACTGAGGTCCAGAGAGAAAAAGCCACTCCATCATCTGGCAGAGAAAAGAAGGGCAGAACAGGGCAAGGTTGAGCAAAAGACTATGCTGACATATGGAATAAAGGTTGAAGGAAGGCAGGTCTCAGCTAGCAGGGTGAAAAGAGGGAATTCCTAAGAGTCAGACTTTTTTCAGTGCTATTGACAAGGTTATTGAAATCTTGCTGGTTAGGTGTTTGCTATTAATTCTTCTTTCGCTCTGGTCTCCTTGAAAATAAAGACCAGGCATTCACTGTTTTCTAATATTTCTATTTCAAACTACTAACCTTTCAGTCAATAAAAACAAAATTGGAAATGTTACCCTGAATAAGTGGATAAGCTTCATTTGCAGGGGTGGGGAACCTGCAGCCTCGAGGCCACGTGACCCTCTAAGTCCTCAAGTGCAGCCCTTTCACTGAATCCAAACTTCACAGAACAAATCCCCTTAATAAAAGTATTTGTTCTGTAAAATTTGGACTCAGTCAAAAGGCTGTACCCAAGGACCTAGAAGGCCACATGTGGCCCCGAGGCTACGGATTCCTCACCCTTGAGTTTATGTATTTGTATCAGTTCCCTAAATTTCTTGCCTAGCAAACTTTTATCAAAGATATGTGGTGTAGTTCTTCTTAATCAACAGCTTTTCTTTTTATTGCAGTTGTACTCATTTTGTTTACGCAGGAGCTTTGAATTTTACATTTTAAGAAATTGTTGTCTTTTCTCATCTTTTTTTTTTTGGTAGTGAATTTTTTCTTAACCTCAGATCTGAAGGATACCTTCTTGTATTCTCCTAGGGTCTTTTTAAAAAAAAAATTATTGGGGCGGCCAGGTAGCACAGCGAGTAAGAGCACCGACTCCAGTGTCGGGATGACCTGGGGATCTAATCCGGGCTCAGATACTCAGCACCACACCCAGAAATAACTGGCTGTGTAACCTTGAGCAAGTTACTTAACCCTGATTGCTTTAAAAAAAATTCTTTAATGACTTCTCAGGTTGAGGCTGCTTATCTATTCAGAGCTTTCTTGGGATATATGGTTCAAGAAACAAGGCTCCTTTGGAAGAGAGCTTCTTAAAAGGCCAGGCCAGGGGTGGACGGGCTGAGTCAGGTGGCCAGAAACCTCAGAACCCCCAAGAAAACGTTCAGGCCAGCCCTGAGTGATTGAAGAAGTCACAGTGAGATGCCTCACATCGCAAGCAAGCTATGGGGAAGTCTTGTTTCAAAGTTTTTATTTTTGCCATATGTGTTGGATGTTGTCAAGGTGCACTGAGATGTTCCACAGATCAGCTCTTGGAGGCTCATTTGTTTTCTCATGAAATGGACCAGCCCAGAGCTGTCCTTTGCATTCCTGATTCTTTCCAAGCCTTCCAGCCAACATGTTGCTAATCAGTTCCAGTAATCGCTGTGGCCAGAGATCGGGAAGGGTTGTTTTCAAATTGATGCAGGAGGTAGAAGGGCCTTGGTGTCATTTGGGGAGTGTTGTTATGTGTTCTTACAACAATCTGGACTCTTACGTGGTTGGCATTTAAAGGAGGAGAATGTCTTTAGTCCTAAAGACAATGGGTCCTTGGGGGCATCTTGGGCCTGGTTTGCTGTTGCAGCTTTCTAACTTTGGAGAGTTTGAATCTCAGCTCTGCTGCAAATTTCCTTGGGAAAATCTTTCCCCTTCTCTGGGCGCCAGTTTCTTCCTGTGTTAAATGAGGAGCTTGGATGAAATGCTCTCTAAAGTGCCTTCCAGCTCCAAATCCTGCGGTAACCTCTCAGATCAAGTGGATCAATGGTTCCCATTTTCTTTTGTCTGATGCTGATGTGCAGGGGCAGAGCTGGCACCTGGAAAGGCTCCCATGGCTCTCAGTGTAGCCTACAGATTTCGAAGCCCCCCCTGCATATGCTTGGCTCCTGTGACCCCGGCCGGGCTTCATCAAACACAGCTTAGATGGCCCTAGGTCTGGAGACGCCAGCAGAGCCAGGGAGAGAGGCCCCATTGTGGCCTTTTTGGAAGCTGAAGGCTTTGGAAATGCAACCAAACAGAAGACTGGAGTCACTTTAGCTGCCATGTACCTGAAATGACCCCATGACATCCTGCTCTTCTCTGAAGACCCCGATGGTCTGAAAAGGGGTCATGGTGTCCGGGGCAGAGCACTGGATTCAGAGTCAGAAGAAAGTGGCTTCAAATCCTGCCTCAGACACTCCAGAGATGGGTGACCCTTAGAGAACGCTGCCTCCAGAGTGAGCACTCGTGGACATGGAAGCAGACTTCTTTTACTTTC
The DNA here is from genome assembly GCF_028583685.1 of Petaurus breviceps papuanus. NCBI lineage: Eukaryota > Metazoa > Chordata > Mammalia > Diprotodontia > Petauridae > Petaurus > Petaurus breviceps. The sequence goes on from NW_027187322.1 coordinate 4,784,345, forward strand.
CTGATTCTTCCTGCTTTTGTGTGTATGTGTGTGTGCACACCTTTGCAACATGGCTAATATGGAAATGTGTTTTGGATGACTTCACGTGTATAATTGATATCATATTGCTTGTCTTCTCAGTGGGTGAGGGAGGCTCAGGAGGGAGTGAGAGAATTTAGAAATCAGATTTTTAAAAAATGAATATTAAAATTTTAAAAAATGTAAATGGGAAATATTTAACGAAATAAAAATATAAGTTAATAAAAAAAGAGATATGTGACCCCAGACAAGTCACATCACCTCTCTGGGCTCAGCTTCCTCAGCTGCAAAGTGTATATGTATAGTGGTCAGGAGAACTTGATGGCTCCCAACATTCCTTCCAGCTCCAAATCTGCTGCTATGACATGCCACCTGCCCCATGAAGCCTTTTCTGATTTCCCCAGTGGCCAGCGACTTTCCTTTTTAGATTTAGATAGAAATCTGTCTATAATTTTTATTGTGATGAGATCAAACCTGAGTGAAAGACCCCTTCTCCCAGCACTGGTGAGCATGATATTCTTGTTTAAGAATTGCCTGGGTTACTGAGAGGTGCGTTAGCCAAAGGCATTACTTGATCCTAGGTCTTTCTGGTTCTCAGGCCATTTCTCTACCTTGCCATGGTGTGTGTGTGTGTGTGTGTGTGTGTGTGTGTGTGTGTGTGTGTATGTGTGTATGTGTGTGTGTTTGTGTGTGTGTATATGTGTGTGTGTACATATTTTACTGATGCTTTTTTTTTTTTACAGCACTCTTGTTTCCTGGGGATCCTTCCACCTTTCCCACCATGGAACCCTCCCTTGCAATAATGTATAGATAGGCAAAGTAAACCAATATGTTGGCTATGTCTAACAGTGTGGATCACATCCTGCCCCCATATTCATCCACTCTACCGAGAGGAGAGAGCTAGCCATCATCATCAGTCTCCCAAAGGCCCAGTTGGGCTACATTGATTCGAGTTCTGCTGTAGGTCATCATGGTTTTCTTGGATGTGATTTTGGCTGTTATGTAAGTTACTCTCTTAGCTCTGCTCACTTCGTTCTGTATCAGCTCAAAAAGTCTTCCCAAGTTTCTCTGAATCCTTCATATACATAATTTCTGGTGGTGAAATAATATCCCACAATTGTGTATCAGCCATTCTTTAGTCAGTAGGCACCATCTTGCTCTCAGTTCCTCAAAACTACAAAAAGTTCTGTTATCAATATTTCTGAACCTCCTTTTAAGGGCATGTGTCCGGCAGTCACATGGCTGAGCCGAGTCATACATACGTTTGAGTGACTTTTCTCATTTAGACCCAAAATGGGTTTTTTTTAGTACGGTTGGACCAATCCATTGCCCCAGCTGTGGCTCCACAGTTCCTTCGCCATCTGCCGTGTATCTTCGTCAGACTGATCAACGTGATGTGAAAATACAAGAACATTCTTAATTGCAATTCTTTTGTTATTAATGACTTGGAACTATCTTTCATGTGGTTACTTATAGGTTGTATTTCTTCTTTTGAAAATTGCCTGCTCCTACCTTTTGATCTTCTGGGGCAATTCTCTTATGCTTACAGAATACTGTTCTAGCTGACCTTCATATCATAAGGTTTTAGGCTTTCCAAAGTGTTCTAGAGGCCTTATTGCATTTACTTCCCCCAGCAGGCCTTGGAGGCAAACATGAGAGGATTATCCTCCTTTTAGAGAGGAGGAAACTGAGGCACACTGATGTTATGTGATTTGCCTGTGGTTACATAGCTAAGAAGCGTCCGACCCAGGCCTTCTGCACTCATTCTGCTCCTCCTACTCACGAGAGCGTGACCATCCTGACCGCCCAGCCAAGGACTCGCCCTGGAGGTCCAGGCCAGCTGCCCTCCTCGGTCTGTGCAGTTTCCCCAGAGAACTTGGAGACCAACGTTGTAGCGGTTGCCGAGGACAGAGGCGCCTTCCTTATTTTTGTTATTCTCATGTCCAAAGTCTCAAACTCCCCCTGGATTATTTGTTTCTTTTCAAATGAGCCTGAAATATGATCCAGCTGTTTGAGATTGGTGGCGCCTCATGCCTTTCATCTCATTTGTTCAAAGAGCCAGGGAGCTCAAGTGTCCTCACTGAGAACACTGGCACTCATCTCCAAACAAACTCACACCTTATCTCTTATTCTGCATCAACCAGCTCATTAAACTGGGTTTTGATGTTTGACTGTATTTTTATCCTCTGCGGATGGTTTTTCTCTCTGCTTGACTCTTCACCAAAAAGATTTAGCCTTTAAGTCTCCAGAGAGCCAGGCACCAGCGTGTGTCTGCTGGTGGCATCTCGGCTGACGGCCAGAGAGTAGTGGGCCGAGGAAAGGATCCCTTGAGGTCAGCCCCAACCTAGAACAGCAGTGGGCCCAGAATCCTGGGATGTTCAGTCATCGCCTTAAAGGCCATGTAGCACAACCCTCATATTATGCAGATGGGGAAACTGAGTACAGTTGGTAAGTGGCTGGACCAGCGTCCTGTGGATAGTAAGGTATGGAATCAACTCCTCCAGTGCCAGAGCTAGCGCCCCCTTCACCATGATGCTGCCTCTCCCACGTTCTAAGCAAATAACTGGATGGACGAATGTGAGTGACTGAATGGATGTGGGTCAGACAAGCTGGCAGAGTGCAGCTGAGCAGGGACTGTTTCATTTTTGTGTCTTTGTGTCCCTGAGTTGGGCCAAGGATGTAGTGACCGTCCCATACGTGCCAATCGAATTAAGCTGGTTTGGGGTCAGCAGAAGGCATTCCTACCACACCCACCATCTTAAAGTGGTTTTTTCTCGGTTGCCTTCTTCTCTAGGTGATCAACGTTGATGGCTCGAAGAGAAGAACCCTCCTGGAAGATAAGCTTCCCCATATATTCGGCTTCACCTTGTTGGGGGACTACATCTATTGGACAGACTGGCAGAGGCGGAGCATCGAGCGTGTCCACAAGGTCAAGGCCAGCCGGGACATCATCATTGACCAGCTGCCTGACCTGATGGGCCTGAAAGCCGTGAATGTGGCCAAGGTCCTCGGTGAGGAGGAGAGGCGGAGGGCAGGAGGGAGGCAGGTGGGGGTGGTCCCTCGGCTGCTTCAGGGCTGGGCAGCCCCCGCTTGTCCCTTCTCCTTTCAGGGGACCCCAGCTTTCCCTTTGAACCCTTGGGAGGAGGGGGAAGGGAAGGGGAGACAATAGGTCCTTCCTCATCGAAAAAACTCACACTCAGTCCCTGGGTTTCTTCATGTTTAGCAGGAAGGTATCTCTTATTTTATCTTGGAGCACCATGGGGAAAAGGAGTTATCTTTATGCACATTTTTGCCCTTTGGTTTCACGTATAAACACATTGTGTGAAAATTCACATTGAGACAGAAAAATAATCCAGAACACAAGCATTCTTCACTTTTGCTGAAAGGATCCCAACTCCCTATCCCAGGAAATTCCTGTCCTGCAGGCATCATCAAACATTGTTAAGCATTTACTGTGTGCCAGACAATCTGCTACCAGCTAAGGATCTAAGAAAGGCAAAAATGCTGCTCAATCTCAGAGAACTTGTGCCCAAGTAAAACGGTGTGTGTCAGGATGATCCCGGGGACTGTGTCAGCACAGGGGCTCTGGGGAGGAGTCTCCCAGAGCACTGCGGGGGTCAGGGACTTGGCCGCAGCCCCCCCCCCCCCAGCCGGGATGAGTTAGAGGCAGGACTGAACCCACCAGGCTGCATAAAATGAACAAAATTAAAACAACCGTTAAAATGGCACTTTGTCTTCTGAAATGATACATCCTCATATAAAATGTCATCCCCTCATGCCAGTCATTCATTCATTTGAGCAAGGACAGAGGCCACACTTGTCATCCCTGTAGTGGGGGGTTGCAGGATCTGGCGAGGCGAGCCACCTGCCAGGGCCGGCCATCGGGAATGATGGGAAGAAGGCAGGGTTTTTGAGTTCTAGGACCTGATGTGAAATAGGGTTGATTTAGACATGGGAGAGATGATCAGCTGGCCTGAAAGAACATGGCTAACCACTGTCTGTTTTACCAAAATAATTGAGTCTTTGGTCAACAGCAAACAAAATCCAGACCCTTGGAGCTTGTGTTTGGGAACCTGAGAAAGTAATTACAAAGTCTCAGAGCCAGGAGGGGCCTTGGAACATAGAATATAGAACACATAATCTGGGGGGCCTTGGAACATAGAGCACCTGAGCTGGGAGGGGCCTTGGAACATAGAACATAGAATGCCTAAGCTGGGGGGCCTTGGAACATAGAATGCCTGAGCTGGGAGGGACCTTGGAACATAGAACATAGAGCACCTGAGCTGCGAGTGGCCTTGGAACATAGAACATAGAACATCTGAGCTGGGGGGCCTTGGAACATAGAGCACCTGAGCTGGGGAGCCTTGGAACATTGAATGGGACTGGAGTGGGAGCCCCAGTATCCAGCCCCAGGCAGATACGCTTTTCCCCATCTGCCCTTGCTACCCTGACTGCCCACCATCCTCAGTGACCCCCATGCATCCTTGAGCCTGTGGCAGCATTTCTTTGCTGGCTTGCTTGACTCAGAGGCCCAATGCTTGCTTTCAGGCACCAACCCGTGTGCGGAGAAGAATGGGGGTTGCAGCCATCTTTGCTTCTTCACTCCCCACGCAACCAAGTGTGGCTGCCCCATTGGGCTGGAGCTGCTGAATGACCTGCAAACCTGCATCATTCCTGAAGCCTTTCTGGTCTTCACAAGCCGAGCCGCCATCCACAGGATCTCTCTGGAGACCAATAACAATGATGTGGCAATCCCATTGACTGGCGTCAAGGAGGCCTCTGCCCTGGACTTTGATGTCTCCAACAACCACATCTACTGGACGGATGTTAGTCTGAAGGTATCGCTGTTTCTGTATCACCAGTGGTCTGTGGGCTCTGACTGCAAAGGCTCAGCCTAGGCTGAGGTGGGGAGGGCTTGTGGGACTCGGGAGAGGCTGTGAGGTCAAGTGGGGGCTTGACCCTTCTAAACCACTTGTGTGACTTCAGCACACTCAGCTGGACTTGGTCCTACAGACACCTGTTTCAATGATCTGCTTTAAAACCAGGGGTTTTCACCTGCTTTTGTGTCCTGAACCCCATGGACAGCAGCCTAGGGAAGCCCAGGGCCCCTCTCAGAATCGTGTTTTTAAATGCCTTAAATAAAATACAGAAAGTGACAAGGGAATTCAACTGAGATAAAATGATTAGAATTTTTTTAAAATAAAGGTCATAGACCCCAGCTTAAGAAACCCTGTTATGAACGCTTCTTACATGCTTCAAGGGGCAGAAAAACCATGTTCCCTCTTGAATATTAACGTCATCTGCTTCCACCTGCTCCTGCTGCTTCTTCCAAATGCCATGGTTTAGCATGACCTTCACAGGGACCAAAAAAAGTGGATTTGTGGGATGCATATGGGTCAAGAAGCATGGAGCTGTTGAGGTATAGTGGATAGAATTCTGGGCTTGGAGCTGCAAAGACCTGGGTTTGAATCCTGCATTGGACATTTATTACTGTGTGAACTTAAGCAAGTCACTTTCCAAGTCTTGGCTTCAGTTGCATCATCTGTGAAATGGGGTGGGGGGGGGGGCTTGCCGGCCTGCCTCTAGATCACCTCTGGCTCCAAGTCCAGGAGCCTGTCCAGGGACTTCTCATCTGGGCTCTCCATTCACCCAGTTTGAGTTGAGAGCCATAGTTCATCAGGATTGGTTCCCTTTGTAGGCCTGGTTATTTTTGTTTGCACATTTCTTTTCTTTCTTTTTTTTAATCGATTGGGGTTAAGTAACTTGCTCAAGGTCACAGGACCAGGTGTTTCTGGGTGGGTGCTAAGTGTCTGAGCCCGGATTCGATCCCAGGTCATCCTGACACTGGAGCTGGTGCTCTTACACGCTGTGCTACCTGGCCGCCCCTTGGTTTGCACATTTCACAACATGATTCTAGGAAGGCTCCCCCAGACCTGCCCGAGGGGCCCAGGACACAGAGAAGGTGACTCTAGGTTGACTGTCTCTCAGAGGACAAAACATTGCCTTTCCCTCTTGTGCTTAGGCCATCCAAACAGAGGCGCATTTCTGAGACATTGCCTCAGATTCTGCAGTGGCCTTCTACTACACCTTGTGAACATTTTGGAGGCTGGGTGCCCCTCCCCCCCCATCTCTGTCTCTGTCTCTCTCTGTCTCTGTCTCTCTCTCTGTGTCTCTGTCTCTCTGTCTCTCTCTCTCTTTCTCTGTCTGTCTCTCTCTGTCTCTGTTTCTGTCTGTCTCTGTGTCTCTGTCTCTCTCTCTGTGTCTCTGTCTCTCTCTGTCTCTGTGTCTCTCTTTGTGTCTCTCTCTCTGTGTCTGTCTCTGTTTTTCTCTCTCTCTGTGTCTCTGTCTCCCTCTCTCTCTGTCTCTCTGCCTCTTTCTCCTCTCTGTCTCTCTGCATGTCTCTCTGTCTGTCTGTCTCCTCTCTCTCTCTCTCTCTCTCTCTCTCTCTCTCTCTCTCT